>NW_020837974.1:2965601-3098168 GCF_003676395.1 Aethalodelphis obliquidens
GGCTCTGGGGGAGGAGCCCACGGAGGCAAAGCGCCCTGTCCTCACGTTCCCCCCCCCCCCCAGGCGCCTGTTCTCAGCTAGCTGCTGTTCATGTGGGTCAGGCTTTGGAAATGTCGGGGGCTGTGACGGAGTTTGTCCTACGGTCGCCTTCTCTGTGGCCCCTGTCCTGAGTGGGCACTGTCGGCCTCAGAAGCCCAGAGCACTTGCATTCAGCGTCTACACAGCCAGCCCGGGACGGGAAAGGAGAGTGTCTGATCAGCGTGACCGTGCTGGACCCTCGAAGGCGACGGTCCGAGAGAATAGCTCCTCTTCTGAATCATCTCTGTGACCGAGCCCTCGGCTTCCTTGCTGTAATGCTAAGCAGCTACAAGAAGTCAAAAGAACAACATCGGGCTTATCCGGGAGTCTCCACGAGGTGGAAAGATCAGGCCATAGTCCATGCCTCCGTTTCTCGGGTGTGAATGGGGAAGCTCGTACCTGCCGCAGGTAACTGTGGAGGTTGGATGCGCCCCGATGAAGGCATCGCCAGTGCCTGGGGCACAGCAGGTGCTTCCCCAGAACAGGGAGGAATCCAGTTCCTACAGTGGGTCACGCACTCTTCTAGGTACTGAGGATCCAACAGTGAATTAAATGCATTCGAATGGAGTTTATCTCATGGGTAGCCATTACTATTATAATACTTACGATATTTATATTTCAGGAGACACAGTATGTAGACAGTTGTAGCCAAATCAGCAGTGGAATTACAATTAAAAAAATAAATTTGCATCTTAATTTTCCACTTAACTCACGCTGTAACCTGGGGGAAGTTATTTTAATGAAAGAATGTTCATTCTCATCCACGTAAAACAATACAAGGTACAGCGTCAGTGAAATCATATATTTTCAGCTATCAAATGTACAATTTAAGCAGTTACAATGCTCACTGCTGGCAATGTAGTGACAAGAGTCATTTCTAAAAACTTTTTGTTAGGAGAAGTACTAAATACGCACAAAGGTACAGAGTGTTCTTGTATTTGGTTTCAAAAACCATTAATATTTTACCACAGTTGTTTCATTAGCTCCCCACCTTTTTTGCTAAAGTATTTTAAAAGAAATCCCAGAGATTTTGTCATTTCATCCTTAAGTAATTCAGTAAATAGCTCGAAAGAGGACGTTGTATACCTATGACAAAATTAATGGAATCTTTAATATCATCTTATACTCAGTCCACATTTAAGTGTCCCTCATCGTTTTTCTAAAAACGTCTTTTCACAGTTGATTTGCTGGAATCAGGATCCAGACAAGGTCCATCTGTTGTGTTGGTGGTTTTGTCTCTTCCGTCTCCTAACCGACTCGCCCTGCTTTGAGCCCCGCCTGCCTTCCTACCCGCTCTCGCCTGGGGTACAGCCCAGGGCGCTTGCCTGCTGAATGTCCCAAGTCCGGGATTTGGCTCTCCGCTTCCTCCTGGTGTCACTTAACTGGTTCCTGCATCTTCTTCATTGCCCAGACACATTCAGCTTTTGGTTTTCTGTGCTTTCTTGGGGGGTGTGTGAGTGTCAGCACTGCCCGGGTGCTTCTGGGTACGCCGTACCTCGTCTCGCAGGGCAACGCTGGAGGCCCGGCTGCTCTGTTCTCAGTGATGTTGGACCATCCAGGAGCCTAGGCGGTGACAGCCCGTAAGGCTTGGGAGGAGTTATTTAAACCTCCTGAGTCTTGATTTCTCCATCTGTTAAGAGGAGAGATAATACCTCCTTCCCAAGAGGACTCCTGTGGTTACAGATGTGAAAGTACTTCAGACTTCAAACAGCTGCACAAATGTTAGGTATTCATAATAATAATGGTTCTTTTGGCAATTAAGAAAATTTTCTTTGAAAAGTATTCTCGGGCTTCCCTGGTGGCGCAGTGGTTGAGAGTCCGCCTGCGGATGCAGGGGACATGAGTTCGTGCCCCGGTCCGGGAGGATCCCACATGCTGCGGAGCGGCTGGGCCCGTGAGCCATGGCCGCTGGGCCTGCGCGTCCGGAGCCTGTGCTCCGCAACGGGAGAGGCCACAACAGTGAGAGGCCCGCGTACCGCAAAAAAAAAAAAAAAAAGTATTCTCCTTCCTCAAGTACCTTTAATTAAGAAAATGGTGATGCTCTTTTTTTTTTTTTTTAATCGAAAAAAGCTTCCAGTACATTTGGGAAGATGGAAAGGCACCAGCTTTTTAACCAACAGACAGAGTGGAGGAGTGATTAACACCTCGCGGTGTCTGGGTGCCTGAAGCCAAGAGAAAGATTAGTGATGCCTGTCTGTGGAGCAGAGGTTTGTTTAATAGCCTGGCCGGGGAAGACTGAAATCCCTTAGTCTTCTAGATTAGAGGAGCAAGGGGCATCCCCGAAGGGGTGCAAAAAAGCTATTGAAACTTTTATGGGATGGGTTCCTTTACCAAAAGATTCTTCTACCTTCCAGCCCTGAGACAAGCATCTTGTCATACTCTTTTGCGAGGGCTGGAAGAAGAATCTCTTAGAGGGATTTTGCCTGTTGACTGTCAGGAGCAGACTCGCTATTTAAATTTTAACGCTTCTCAGCAAGTCTGCAATTCCAAAGTCTGTTAGTGAGCAAGTCCTTCCTAGACCACTTTTTTTTTTTTTTAATTTGGTACAAATCAGAGTGCCCATGACATGATTGGGTTCATTTATTTTAGTTTTCAGTTTAATCTCTCTTCCTGCCAGATCTTTTATCTTCTAGTAGGAGAGGAAAAAGAATAAGTAAAAATTCCTATCGATACAACCAGAGAACTGAGCAGAGCCCCAGGGTCTAGAGCAGATTAATAGGCCCCGTCATCGAATCCAACTGGGCAGCAGCTCCTACTACTCAGGCTACACTTTCAGGAGCTGTTTACACTCTGTGTGAACAAATGGCTGAGAGTCAGGGAATCGCATGGGGCTGAGTTTGGGTGGGAGGGAGGGAGGGCGGGTGCTTGGGGCGGGAAGGAGGCGTCCGGGGCGCTTCTCTGCCCCTTCCCTGTGCGATTAATCGTTTCAGTCCACGGGCTCGACCACTGTTCTCCTGACTTTGTCTCTTTCTGAAATTGCCGCGGTTCACTCTGTACCTGACTGAGCAGGTGAGCGGCGTGCACTTACAGACCCTGTAATCTGCAGGAAGAGGGGGGTGGAAGACGTGTTTCCTTCAGCGCGTGTGGCAGGGCCCCCGCAGGAGCAGGCAGCACTCGTGACTCAGAATAATCAAGGCGGGAGTTTAGGAGGGGAAGTGGCAGAGCCGGGATCACCCGTGGTCACAGGGGTGAGGCGAGCCGCAGAGCCGGGGACAGAGATTGTGCAGGGCTGCGCCGTGAGAAGAGCAGGGGCCTTTGGGTGAAGCATGCAGACAGTCTGGGGCAACCTCCAGTGAGTAGGGAAGAGCCCTCCCTGCCAGGCAGGCCCTCCAGGGCACAGGCAGGGTGGGCAGGGTGGAGAGGGGGCCTGCGGTGAAAACAGGAGCGCCCGGCAGAGTCTCTGCCGGAGCCGGGCCTACACCAGACGCATCGGCGCCCTTCCCTTGTTTCACACTCATCGGTCTCAGGAGTCACGTGTTATCCCCCTCGTGTTATGTGCAATTCCCACCATTTAAACTCTTTAATTGTGGTAAAAATACACATAGCATGAGATTTTCCATCTCAGCCGCTTCGGCGTGTCCAGTTCGGTAGCGTTAAGTACAATCACCCCGTTGTGCAGCCGTCGCCACCATCATTTCCAGAAGTCTTTTCATCTCGCAAAACTGAAACTCTGTCCGCATCGAACACTAACTCCCGTCCCCCCTCCCCCAGCCCCCGGTGTACTCCAGGTGTCTCATTTAAGTGGAATTATACTACATTATCTGTCCTTCGAGGACTGGCTTATTCCACTCAGCGTCATGTCCTCGAGGTCCATCCACGTTGGAGCGTGTGTCGGAATTTCTGTGCTTTTCAAGGCTGCATAATAGGTCGTTGTATGGATGGACCGTATTCTGGTTGTCCATCCACCTGTCGATGGACACTTGGGTTGCATCGCCTTTTGGCTGTTATGAATAATGCTGTTATGTTCATAATGCTTAGCACCACTTCCAAGAAATAAGAAAGACAGCTTGATTTCCTACGGGTCAGTCCCCAGCACCCACATTTCACTTCACTGATAACTTGAGAATGTAGTTCAGGGTCATAGCAATTCTGAGCGGAACTGACACGGGGCACTTGTTCATCCCAGGGCATCACTGCACGAAACGATTGGGCCAAAAAGCCTGTTTAAACTCTATAGAGAAATTTCCACTAAAGTGTAGGAGCCGACAGAACCTTCTGAAGCCTTGCAGGCAAGAGCCCGCTTGGCTGACAGAGTCCCTCTTCCACGCCTGCCGGAAAGCTGGGAGCACAGATATTCTAAACTCGCTGTGAATTTCATTCCATGTCTCTCCAGCCAGAGCCGCTCAGGGGTGTGGCAGTATAATGAGTTGCCACGCAGATGGGTTGCAGAATGCACAGCCCATCTGTCTTTATCATGCTCATTTCCTCTTTTATTAAAATGTTAATGACTATAGGTTTTATTTATCATTTGGTGACATGTGCAGCATCCTTTTCTGGGAGACAAATCTGCAGTCTGCCATGTGAGCTGACAGAGAACTTCTTCCCGTCACATATTGAACACAGGCATGAGGAATATTGGGTTCCATTTAAACTGCCGTCTGTAGGTTGAACCAAAAAATCCCTTTACTTGTTGACAACAGCATGGGGTTAATAGGCACACTGGACTCTGCGTGGGAAACCCGAGTTCAAAGCCAGGCCCGCTGGTTACTCACCACGGGACCGTGAGCCTCGGTTTGCCCATCTGTTCAGTGGAGCCAACCACTCCACCTGCCTTGGTAAGCAAATGAGCTAATCTGTGGGAACGCACTTTGCATTCACTTACTGTCATTCAGACGTGTGCTTGTAGAGGCTTGACCTTGTTTTGCTCCTTCTTTCAGACTCTCCGTGGAAAGTGCATCTGTCACACGTTGGCCCCGAGATGACAGGCGTCACCGTGCGTGGCCTGACCCCGGCTCGTACCTATCAATTCAGGGTGTGTGCCGTGAACCAAGTGGGCAAGGGCCAGTACAGCGCAGAGACGAGCAGGTGTGTGACACGCACCCTTGGAGAGGCACAGGGAGCCCAGGACACATCGGGTTAGGCCATCAGCCACCACCCCTTAGTCACACTGGGGGAAGCAGAGAGGAGGCACAGTGGCTCGCCGGGCTCGCCAGGGGGGCCTTACCTGCCAAGGGGAGTTTCTTAGCTTCTGCGGTGCTCTGGCTGTGCCGACATAAACCATTCCCAACCGCACAGCCCTCGGTTTACGTGAGATTAAGAGCTTGCGGTGTTTCCACGCCCTTTGTGTACCTGACTGCCAGCAAGGCGGGAGCTGGTGCCACCGTCTTGACAGGTAAACACTGAGCAGGTGTCGGCAGGAAGCCAAGTGAGCTCTGGCGTTTCCCTGGTGGTCCTGATGCTGTCCCCGGCACCAGCCCCACCTCCCCAGGCCAGGCGGCTGCTTTCAAGCCTGTTCAGATGTGACGTGGGGAACGGGCTTCGTCCTGTTTCAGTGTGCCCTCCCCAGCGCACCTGAGCTCTCAGTGGGCTTGTGCTATAGAAGAGTTGAGAGATCTAAATGACTCTTTTCAAAATGTGGGAGTTTGATATGAGAAATATTGAAAGAGCCGAAGGAAACAATCGGGAAGGAGCCTCGGACTACGGCCCGTGAGCTGCCGCACTCACGCCTGTGATCCTTCGAGGAGCGGAGGTACCACGGGCCGTTCAAGCAGCAGAAGGTCGCCTCCCACGCCTTTCTTGTTGCTTGCTGAACTGATTTTCTGTTACGTTGGTTTTTTGTAACTGTTTCGTGCACGTCCTTTCAGTTTGATCAGCTGTGCGTTTTGCTGTATTCGTTGCTCGATGTGAGTAACTAGTTAGGCTCAAGCTTCAGCAAGGCAGAGAATGCGAGCGAGGACCCTTCGCCTCCGGGGCTGACTTCTCTTCCCCTCCCGGACTTCTTTTTCTTAGGTTGATGCTCCCTGAAGAGCCACCCAGCGCTCCCCCGAAAAATATAGTGGCCAGTGGGCGCACCAATCAGTCCATCATGGTCCAGTGGCAGCCGCCCCCGGAAACAGAGCACAACGGGGTGCTGCGTGGGTACATCCTCAGGCAAGTAGCCAGTGGTCGGCCATTTTTAGACTGTCTTCATAGAGAGTCAAGTGTCTGTTTTGCTCAGGTCGCAAACTCAAATGTCTGTAGGAGCCCAACAGTCATCGAGAGACTCAGGCCAGCAGCGAGACTCTAGGGACTGGTGGAGACGGCGGCAGACCAATGAGAACAGGCACCCGTGGGCAGCCTCACCGGACAGTCTCTGCCGTCAGCCGTGATGCGCACATGCAAGAAAACGCTATCAGGGGTCGCATTTTGGCAGAAGGATGGAGGGGAGATATTATGGGTTGGGAGCAAGATGTGCTTATTCACTGTAAATGCTTTCACTCTTAAGTTTTTACCAGGGGCGTGCATTATTAAGTATAATAATTTTTAATTAGTAATAATGCGGTTGATTTAATTATAAGCCAGTTTTTGCCATGCTAGTGTGTTGTTCAGAATTGCCAGGTTTTCCACTGTTACAAAGCAATTTTTAAATCCAGCTTTTTACACACATTCTCACCGTTTTTAAAAATTGGGAATGAAATCAATGTATTTTGAAACACAGGGCAGGCCAGACCCTCACAGCTGCAGAACAGATGTGGCCCAAGAGTGGCCGGTTTGCTGTCTCTGCCCCCGTGGGGAGGGGCGTCAGGCTTCTGAGCACATTGAGTGAACTGTACCAGCACCGACTGGGTTGACAGAAGGCACCTGCTTTGCCAAAACCACTGCTAATTTTAAGATTGCAGCGAAAGTGATCATTTGAGAGGTTTGTTGACACAAGTAAAAAGAAAACAGTAAAGCAGTATTAAAAGGATAACTATTAAACCTCTTCTAACGGACCGTGCAGCTGTGGCCGTATCTGTTACCAGCCTTATGGGGCAGGGACCATGGGTGTCCGTCATTCCCGTCCTCCAGATGCAGATGCCCAGCCCATGCCCTTTCTAAAAGCGTGATCAGAAAATACCGGGTTAACAAAGGTCTTAAGTGGAGAAATACAGTCTCTTGGATCAATGTAAGAGATTACGAGAGCTGCTTCTTTAACTCCGTATCTGCGTATGGGGAGCTCGTTGCTGCGTATTCGCACGGTCGCCCACTCGTGGCTTCATACGTGTTTACCTTTATGCCTGTAATACTTACCCGCCACAACCATTTCACCGCTATTTTGGAGTTTTTCCTCGAGCGTATGAAGTATCCTCTGAACACAAGCCAGATCATTATCTGCCTGAAGAGGTTCAAGTGCGGCCCTCCCCAGGGGTGCACGAGGGCTGGAGGACTGATAGCACTCAGGGCGCCCTCGGTCTCCGCGCCCCTGGCCGTCCTTCCCCGTTTCAAAGGGGACACCGCGGATCTGTCCCCTGCGGGCAGGGGGCGCCTGTGGACTCTGGGCCTGTGGGTGCTTCCAGACAATCCCGTCTCCCTGGGGAAAGCAGCCTGGTGCTCCCCCCTGCTTGAGGCTGGGGTTTTCTGTCACATTCCTGCCCCTCACTGCTCACCCCAGCTGTCGCCCTTGTTCCGTGCTTATCAACTAATGAAAATAATTGGCCTCCCCTCCCAGACCAGCCCTTCCTTCCCGTGCTTGTCATCCAGGCCGCCTCTGTCTTTTTTTGAGCACATGGAGGGAGAAGTTTCCTTGCGCTCCAGCTGCCAAGTAAGGACTTTAAAAGTCAGCCCACAGAACCAGAACCCGGGGCATGGAGTTTAATAATGAAATCTCTCTGATGTTACAAGGCCCCATCGGGGACTGCACGTTTTTCTATTTTGCGGGATTACGACTGTTAAAAGGATTTTCTGTGATGGTATCCGTCGAGTCGAGCACTGGAAAAGAGGGCATCTGTGTTTGCAGGGGCTTGAATCAAGAAAGCCCCAAGATGAGGGTACGCTACCCAAGGCCTGTGAATATCCAAGTTTTCAGAAATTGAAGACCCGTGCCAAAATGACTTTGCTTGGAAACATTTCCGAATAATCCTCCCATCTGCAGATGAGCTCTGTTTGCAAGTGTGGACCCTCTGGGGCACAAGTCTCCGTGTCAGATAAACAGCACAGCCCACGGAAGAACAAAATGGAAACAAATAACTGTTGTCGCCCTGGCCATGAGAATTAGTTAGAGTGTGTTCACAGCAATAAAATATTTATAATAATGGGCAGGGTGTTGCTTTGAGAGGAGCATAGGGGTTACGTCCTTTAAAAACATTCTCCTGTTTATTTCTGTGTGAAAAATCATCTCGTTCTCTCTGAGATGGTCTCCTGGGCAACGTATCCGGCCAATCAGAGGACGATGCCCTGCACTTCTGTTATTAATTATGACCTTCCCAGACATCCCATGAATGTTACAAAAGCACCCTGAGCCGCCGGTCAGAGTGGACCAAGCTGCCTGCCTCGAAGGGAGAGCTGCCGTCTCCAAGACGTGGAGTCTGCAGCGCGTCACACACAACCTCACACAGAGGGGCCTGGGAGAAGGTGTGCAGCACGCTTGGTTTCTCATAGCTCAGCGTTCTCTCTTAGGATGCTTCCTACAAGAGCAGTGTTTCCAAAGGAGAAATGTGTAGGGGGTGCTTTACACTGTCACACCTCCTGTGCACCCACTGTTTCATTTTATTCTTACAACAAGCCTGTGAGATGCCATCATTATTATGTCCGTTTAGGGAGGAGGGAAGAAAGGCTCAGGGACGTTAAGAATTTGCTTGAGGCCACCCAGCTCCTAAGGCTTCTTCCCAGCCTAAGTCTTCTGAGCTGATTGCTTTGCTTTTCCCTGGAATGTGTATCAGAGAGTGGAGTGAGCTCTTCAGTAGCCGTGCCCGGCTTGTGCCACGTTGGTTACCCATGATCCTGGGCACCAGTCACGTGCCACATTACTCTGGGGTCTGGAGCCAATATTTACCTGTTTCAAAATGGCTGTCTAATTGTCTCAGTGCCATTTATTTTAAAAGTTTACGTTTCGTAGATGGGAAGTATCTGGTACGCGGGTTATTCCACACCAGGCCTTCCTCCTGTTGTCCCCTGCCTGGAAGACAGACCATCCCGTTATACGGATGAACTTAACGTGCTGTGAGTGGCGCCTACACTTGGTGCAGGTAGTTCAGAAAAGGAGTGTCAGCTGAGTAGGACCGGAAGTTGATGGGCTATGAAGCACAAATGGGGTTTGATACCCTAACTTCCCTTTTGGCCCGTCGCAGAGCGCCACTGACCGTCGCCAGGGCCCTGCAGGGCCCGCATCCTGCTGCTCCTTTCAGGCGGGAGTCGGGGAGGCCTTGGGCCTTTGTGCTTTTCACAGCTGGCCTGCTCTCCGGCATTTCTGCCTCCTCTCCACAGTCCTCACCGCGTACAAGTGGCCTGTAGCGGGAAGGGACAAAAGACTAGTCTCAGAAAATCCTGATTTTCATGGACTGCCTTTTCAGCCATTGTTCCCTTTGGAGGGCTGTTTTCCATTCCAGGCCTGAACTCCGGGGCTCCTCCTGCTGGTCCGCCTGCGTCCAGACGCTCCGCCCCTGGTGACAGCGCAGATGACTGAGCGGGACTCCGCAGGCTTGCTCAGTGTCCGGGAGGGGCCTGGAGACCCCGGCCCTCTGCGGAGAGTGGACGGTCTCCTGCTGCCACTCTGGGCTCGTGCTCTCTTCCCTCCCCCACTGAGCATCAGAGCCACGTCTTCCTGAGGCAAGAACCAGCTCTTGGATAGAAATTCGTGCTTTTGGAAGCTGCCCAATGACTGAGGAAGTTACGCCCACTGCACATGCCCCTCGGTTTACCCAGGGCAACTGATTCACTTCTACACATGCAGTCGTGGAAAACACTCGCTACTCAAAACAACACTACAGCAGCCCTTTCATTGTACAAGTAGCAATGTCCTAGCTAATACGTTTTCTGTGTCCAGAGCCGTGTATATGTCGCTGTTTTAAATAAATACAACTTTAAATCTCTGCCGTTAGTCCACTGAAGAGCATACACACCACGATCTTACAGGTCCCCTAAAAAGCCATTTGTCACACTTAGCGCCAGCCTAGTATTTTAGGAGGGTGAATGCCTTTGGAAAGCACTCATTCTGACTCCAGGACTTGGTGAGCAAACCCAGCGGGGAGCTCAGCCCAGGGACACCGAGAGACCGCGCACTGCTCTCTTCCTTCCCTCCCTCATCGCAGTCACAGGAGGAAGGGCTCGCTCAGACGGATTTATAGCCACACCCGCTAGAAATCATGTCTGGAATTTTGGGCCTTAAGTCACTGTACTCCCTGGACAACTGGCACTTAAAAAGCAACCATCTTCCCTGAACCCTAACATAGTTGGAATGTCAGTTCTGTTGGCCCAGAGCTTATAATCACTGTGAGATTAGGTTATACCTTTTTTAGCGGTTGAAGTAGAAGCAGTGTCGTCTGACGCTGACCTCTGGCTTTACTCTTGTTTTTACTTCCGCTTTCCTCTGACCGTGTGGAGTGACTTCAGGTAAAGCCAGTTCCTTGCTCAAGTATCTCCCCTGGGTCCGCCGCAGGTACCGCCTGGCTGGCCTGCCCGGAGAGTACCAGCAGAGGAACATCAGCAGCCCCGAGGTCAGCTACTGCCTGGTGACGGAGCTCATCGTCTGGACGCAGTATGAGATACAGGTGGCCGCCTACAATGGGGCTGGCCTGGGCGTCTTCAGCAGGGCGGTGACCGAGTACACCTTACAAGGAGGTAAGCTTGCTTTCCCCCGAGGCTGCAGAATCGTCGCTAGGGAGCAGGATTTGCAAAGTTCAACTGGGGCATGTTTGGAATGAAGAGAGCGTCCAGTCCTCTAGGGAGTGGTTAGAGGAGAGTGAGCACGTATTTAACTTCACCTCTCTGTCTATTCCAAAACTATAGCAAAACCACAGAAGGGAAACAGATACGATTCTAACTGCTGCTTTCTGGTTACTAAGGACAGGGTGTATCTACACACATCCTTTAACTAGTCCACTTATTCTGTAAAAGGTCCGTGGGATTGGCTTTTCCTAAATGGAATAACAGTATATTTTGCAGTGAAGCTGGCCGTGGAGTCCTGTGTGAAACTGTGAATGTTTTTCAAAGAGGATGAGTATTTAGTATTTTGCTTTTAATGGTGTAATACAATTATTAGTAATGGAATTTGCAGCTTGGTGCTCTCCACCCCCCCCCACCCCCGCTTTGGTTTACTTTTTCAGTTACACAAGCAAACAATTTACTAAATCGATCAAAACTCTTCCCCACACCCACCCCCCCAAAATGACCAGGCAGAATGTCATAAAGCCAGTGGGTCTTACATTTATGTGCTAAGACCCAACCCCATTGTTTTCAGTGATTTCCACTGGTTTTCTGGAGGATCCGGGTCTCCGCGCCAGGAAGGGCTGGGCACTCAGAAACCTCCTCCGTGTCTGCATTTCGCTTTCAAAGCTCTTAGCGGTAATAAATAGACCCTCTCTCAACACAGCCAGGTGTGCCCCAGAGCAGCCCAGAGCCTTGCCCGGGGAAGCCGTTTTCCCACAGGATCTGAAACGCTTTTTCGTTCAGCAGTTTTACCCTCTCCTGACTCACAGGTGTGATTTTATTTGCTTAGGCGTTTTTATTGCTACCAGGCCTTGACCTTTTTCAGACGGTAAGGTTTCTAACTGCCCACTTCTCTCCCCAAATCACGCCCGGGACCTCATGTTCCTTGATACTACATGCTGTCATTACCGTCCCTTATCGATCGGCTGTCTGTTGTCATCCGTAAGTCCATAAATCCCCCTTTATGAGTTAAGCGCCGTCACCTCTGCGTTCACAGTGAACAGGAGAAATGTTTAACGTGCAGGACGACCGGGAAGGGGCTAGTTATCTGCTGGTGATCCTTGCTCACTCACTGAAAAATGAAAGTAGCTGAAACCCTGCACAGTCCATGCTTGCTTTAATTAGTCTACTTCATAAAATAACAATAAATTTGGAAACACTTAACGTGACAGATGTTGCTGTTAGTAATCCCCATGGCTCTTCCCTGTGACTCTGCTTCCTCGGGTTACCGGGGCGTTTGCATCCTGTGCTGCCGCAGGCTCCGCTGGATGGAGAAGGGCTGGGAGGCTGTGGAGTCTGCCCTGGGGACCCGTGGAAGGTTGAGGGCTGTGAGTGACGTGATCAAAGTGCCGCATTAGAAGAGGGGCCTGTCGGTGGGTGCGGGCGAGGCGGAGGGGAGCTGAGGAGGAGGCGGCAGCTCCAGAGACAAAAGAGCGATGGCGCGGCTGCGAAGTGATGAAGTCCCCGTCTCTGGCGCTGGCCTGAGGGGCGCGAGGGGCGTGTTCGGGTGCTGCTTCATGGTTTTCAGAGCAGCTCCACACGCCTTCCCTCTGCAGTGCCCCCGGAACCCCACCCAGACTGCAAGGGGCCCCGCGGGCCCTCCCCCAAGCGACCTGTCCGGTAGGACCGGGGCCGGCCCCTCCCTCAGCTTGCTTGCAGTTTATGGCATAGGACAGGACACGTTCTGCTCGAATTGAGCTGGTCTAAGGTCGCTCGGCGGAGCAGCGCTAACGCTGGGTCTTCTGAGTCGAGAGCTCTGTTTTCTGGGCGCCGTCAACAGCCTCTGCTGTCAGTGGGACCCACGCTCGCACGGGGCTCACGCGGGACACAGGCGCGCTCGCACGGGGCTCATCGTCCATGCTCCTTGTGAGCCTTCCAGGCACCCACAGCCCAACAAGAGGGAGCAAAGCACGTTAACTCTGTCCTTGAATCCGCGCTGCCGCCCAGGACAGGACAGTCACAAGAGAGCTTTAGACACAAGGTCGGGAAGAATGGGGGCAAGTGCGGGGGGACGTGCGGCTGGCCTGGCTCTGGAGCAAATGACTTGGTAAGCCGGGTGAGGAGCCTCTGACTAGAAGGTGGGACGTTGGGAAGAAGACGGCACCATCGAGGGGCCTTGAGTAACTTAGGGAGACGGAGATGAGGCTGGGGCGCTTGTGAGATGTCTGCACACGCACGTGCACACACAGGCACGTGCACCACATGCACGCATACTCACATGCACACACGCACATGCACACACACACGCACAGGCACGCACGCACAGGCACGCACACACAGGCACACGCACTGCACACGCACGCGCACAACGCACACACATGCATACACACGCACGCAAGCTTGCGCACACACATGCATACACACGCACGCAGGCTCGCGTACACACCCCTTTCTGTACACGTGGCCCCAGAAACGGCCCTTTTCTGGAGTCTGTAAGGCCTGATTCTTATTATTTACTCCTTATCTGCCTTCGAGAAACACAGTAACTTTTTTGAGCCTCTGCTGTTTTCATTTGTAAAGCTGTGACGTGTCTACCTGCCCTGACTGCTTTAAGGGCAGTTGTGAAGCAAAAACAAGGCAACGCACGTGAAAAGGCTTTGAAAACGCTGAGCTGTGGTACAAACACCCGTGTGGTTGTCTGTATTCCTCCTTCCACCGTGACAATGACCAGTATGTACTGCGGTATTTGAATGTTTCTGTACTGGTAGTTGTACAGAAAGAAATTTGGGGTTATTCTCTCTGCTAATAGTAAAATCGAGAGCACACATTCAGGAATTGATGTGAGCACCTACTGTGTGCTCAAGGTTGGGCGATGGGCCAGGGCAACGAGAGTGGAGGGGATACCTGTCTCGTTGTCAAACCTGCGGGCTTGCAGCCTCGCTCGGGAGCAAAGACTGACATTTGTGAGACAAGATCAAGAACTAGAACAGAATCCGGCCTCATTCACAGGCAGTGACTCCCCATTTGCCCACGAGATAGGCATTACTAACGTGCTGTAAAGGCTTTCCAGCCGAGATGCCCTGAGGAGTATGCCGTTGGTGGGAAGGCATCCCTGAGAAGGGGCTTTGCTGGGACTGCACCAGGGAAGTAAGCGTAGCTGTCTGATTTGGTTAGGAATGGAGTCCAGCCGCTAGACTCAGACCCAAGAGAACAGTAGCTTAACCGAGGTGGAGGTGTGTTTTTATCTCTCTCAGGGTCATAGTGGCACCTTTATGGTCAGCAGAGAGTCAGGCTCCTTCCTTTTGCTTTGCCATCATTAGCATCTGCCTCATGGTTACAAGCTGACTCCTGCGATGCCAGCTATCACATCCACATCCCAGTAGGAGGAAGGCATGGGGTGTGCCTTGTGGCCTAGTAATCAAGTGTGCTCACCTCTGAAGAGCTTTCTTAGAAGTCCCATCTGCCACAGACGTATGCTTACAATTCATGGACTGTCTCTGTGCCAGAGAGCCTGGAAAGGGTCTTTCAGCTGGGTGCATTTCTGTCCATTATGAAGGAAGGAAGGGGGAGGGGAAAGTGGAGGGCAGCTAGCAGTTTCGGCCCCACTTTGTATGGTGACTCCTGCTGGGGAGTCAAACCCAGAGGATGTATTTATGCTTTCTAGATATAAAGTTGTGGGACAACCTGTCTCATGGCTGCTGCATGAAGAGCATCTCATGATCCTTCATAATCGCGCACATTGGAATTAGCAGAAACTGCAAACCCGCAGCCCCTCCGGACCCCTCGGCCTCAGCCCTCAGCTCGGCGGGTCTGCTCGGCCAACAGCCGAACACGTGGATCCGCCACCGGGGACCCTTCCCAGCACCTCGCGTGTCCCAGTGCTGTTAGCGGCCATTGCTGAGAAAGCCTGGGGGCTGAGTTGGCCCTTGGAGCTGAAAAGGGAATAATTAAAATGCTTGTATATTAAGGAGAAAAAAATAACTCATAAGATTAATTGTCAGCCTAATTTGGGAAATTACTGGAATGTATATAAACATAATTCTGGAGTCCATCAGGAGTCAATCACGGAGGATCAGGAAGTACTGGCCTTGGGAAGAGTGAAGCTGCAGTCCAGCCAGACTCATTGTCGCTGTCCCTGTACCGCGTGGCAGGCTTGATCCATCAGGCGAAATGAGATGTCATTTATCTTGACTTCAGTAAGGCTCCTCTCGAGAAGGTATGGGAACGCCAGGAGAGCTGGTGCGGCTCCCCCTGCCATTAGCGGGGCGTGTGGCGTGTTAGACCATCACTCGCAAAGAGAACTTATAAATAATGCAGGGTCGGCCCGGGTGCAGGCACACAGCGGCAGGAACGCGGGGACGGGAAGGCTGCTGCCCAGGAGACGCACTGGCCTCGTGCTCCTGGAGCACATGGGCTTGGCCTCAGAGGCACCTTTTTCCAGGAAGCTCCTAAAGGAAGATAAGTGAGTTACTCCTCCCTTGAGTTCAGCCGCATGTGATATTGATCCCTGAAGTGATTTGAACCCCCTGTGCCACCTGTCGCACACCCCGCGTTTCTCTTCAGTCCCAGTCATTGTTAAGATACAATAAAAACGTCTGCTTTGTCTGCTTTCGTCCTTTAAGGTTTGGACACACAGGGATTATTTAACACAAACTTTCTCGCCTCCCAACTTTTCATATCCCCCCCTCATCCCCCACCCACCATGATCTTGCCTGCCAATCCCATTTGATAGATTTTATTAGCAGGGCCTCATGACCTTCTCTGCTCTAGAGAAGAATTTTTAAATGCCAGAGATTAATTCACACACGGAGCAGCAAAACTCTAATAACAGCTCCAGCCATGCGAACTTTCCGGGCGGGGTCGGGGGAAGACGGGGCGTGGTGCGTTCGTCGCAGTGGCCGTGGCCTAAAGTTCACAATACGGCAACCCACTCGTCAAATTTCCATTGTGATTACCCAAAATGAGTGAAAAACAGCTTAAGTTTACTCGAGAATTTACTTCAAACCCCTTCCAGAAAGCAATATGCTTTTAGTTTCAAGTAGAAAAAGCCATAGAGTCTAAGTTCTGCATGACTAAACGCACAGTATAATTACAAGCATTTTTCTTATTGCCAGTGTCTGCTTCAGCAACTTTCTAATCATCTAGTATGGGAGGATAAAGCACTGTAGTCATCTGAAGCAATCAGTGGTTCAGATTTGATGCTGATGCAGTGTTTGGTTCCAGTCAGTTTCTGTTAAAAATTGTTCGACTAATGGTGAAAGACACATGAAGAAGTAAGGTGACCACAGAGGTCTGAGGTGAGCCTCAGTGTGGAATCCTACATACTGTTAGGATACGGATGTAATAGGTGATGGTTCCATCCTAAAATAAGCCAGTGAGGTTAGCAAACTCCTATCCCTTCCTTAAATGTATCCATAAAAATGCAGATGTTGGTTTTTCTAGAAAGGGTCCAAAGACAAATTATACTATAAATCATCATTTTTGAGCATGCCAAGGTTTTAATTTTTTCTGGTTTTATTTCTTTATCATTTTTCTTCTTGTAACAGGTATTTTTGTGCTGTAATGATTTATTCTGGTTTCAGAACATTACCTTCTAATGAAAGAGAAATATTTCATATTTAAAGAGAAATGGAAAAAAACATTTGGTTATCCACATTTCTAAAACATTAGTGAAAGCCCTTAAATGTTCAGTTGGGCTTTGCAAGGTTTTCTAAAGTAAGGATTATAAATGAACACTCCGTTTGCCAGCTCCATTCTTATCTCCTCTTGGGAAATTCTCAATGTGGCATAAATGACATTGCACAAAAGATTTGTGCAAAATCCTTAAGACTTTCTAGACCTCAAGCTGTGCCTACAGAACAGGATGATGTTCAGAATCTCCCAGCATCACCTAAAACACTACTGAACAGAGTGATATGGGATATTCCATTAGGATGGGCTTCATTTGGTCTTTTAGAACTTTCAGGAAAGGAAAGGATAGGAAACGAGCATTTTAGGGGAAGCCACTCTATGCCAGTTTCACTGTGCTGTGCTCCCCACTTACGCTCATTATCATTTCGTCAGTCATCCCCCAGCCATCACGTGAGAAAAGCACCACTGTCCCTATTTTACAGAGAAACAATGGAAGCTCAGAGAGGTAACTAACTTTCCAAAGGTCACATAGCTCGAAAAGGCTGGAAAATGCTAGAGTTTATGCTTTTGCTTTTCATTCTGCATATACCAAACACGGACATAAATTACTTCCAGGTTTTTGGTGCTTATGTTCACACGGCAAGTGGGTTTGCAGTAGCTCGTGGACATTTTTTACTGCCATCCACAATAAGAGGACACACACACACACACACACACACACACCCCTGACACAAAAGGCTCATAGAACAATAGTTGCCCTGACGGTGTGTGAAGTTGTTTAACATTTTCTATTGTATTCCATTCTGTTTCACTCTCTCCTCCTTTAACAGATGCAGGCTGTGATCACTAAATTGACTTCCTGGGCTGTTGCTAATGCATTTATAACCTGCAGTTTTGAAAAACACCGAATTTAAGCAATACAGGATGTTTGGTTCAGCTGATCCTGAATCCCTTTCAGAACAGGCTTCTGCTGGCCTGTAGGACACATCAGGGTCAGGGCTGAAGAAGGCTTCGCAAGGGAGATACTCCTAAAACCAACACTGAAAGACCAAACAAGGGTCTGAGTGGGGCCTTGGGCAGGGGTGACAGGCCTGGGCACAGAGCTGAGGTTTGGGGGATGGAGGAGGCTGAGTCCAGCACCTGCATCTGTGCAGACGACCTCATGGGAGAGAAGGGGTTTCCGGGGTAAGACTTGCCCTTCAGCTGCTGCTGGCAGATACAAGGAACGATCAAACCCATCTTAAATTACTGTGACCAGCACATTACGGACTGGGATTCCCTACAAGCCTGCAAATGCCTCAAGGGCAGGGGCCCCGTCTGATTTGTCTTATTTATATCTGTACCCCTAAATCCAAGCACAATGCCTGATGCGTAAATAAACAGAATGTGAATAGCTGTGTGATTACAGACAGACCCTTGCCGTTCCTACTTCAGTTTCCAGCACTGCACCGATTGAATGTCCTCGTGCAGCACAATGCCTGGCCTTCTCCCCCGAGTCTTCTGCTTGTCGTGGAAGGAGAGCCGGGTCCCTGCTTGCCCTGCCCCACACATTGTACCTCCGCAGCCTAAAAGCTGGTCCCAAATGCTTTCTCCTCAATGCCTGGAGCATGAAGAATTGGGAAAAATAAGTTCAGAAAAGGACGCACAACACTTTTTAAGTGTTAAGCTGTTTTCTTACGCTGGCCGTTAAAAAAAGATCCTCGAGCTTCTTGGTCCAAGATTTGCTATCCTAATAACGTGTTAGGAATGTTTAGTGCAGTTAGACATTTACAGGTATCAAAACCGCAAGAACCGTCCAACACGAGAACTCAGCCGTCGCCTGTAACGATCTGGAATTAACAGTAACGCCCAACGCACGAACTGTAATATATTCGTCCCCACAGCAAAGCGTAGCCCGTGATTCTTCCACATGATGATCTGCTTCTCCCCTCTCTGAAAGGCATTTAATTCTGTGGGGTCACCTGCAGAGGGAGATGCCTGGGAATTCTGGGTAGATACTTCAGTCCCTGATACCGGCAATCATATGCTTTTAGGATAAGGAAAATCAGGGTGTGTGGTTTGTGGTGGAGACCTGAGGACCCACGCTCCCTTCTGTGGTGTGGACGTTGTTGGGAGCAGCAGTCCTGCCAGCGGCTCCATTCCCAGTGAGTGGAATTTGAGCAGAAGTGAGGAGATGCTCTTCTAGGCAAGGGGGGTGCCCTGAATGCTCGCCTGCCAGGCTGCTCACAACCAGGAAGACTGACCTTGCCCTGTAGGGCGATGAGAGATGAACTGTAGGACACTGAGATTCCACAGTTTACCTGTAACAGATAAGGTAGATAAGGTATCTCGGGGAGATGCAGCTGAGCATGTTAGCATATGGAAATTTTGTCGGGCAATGCACTGTAATTTCGTTCTGTGCTAAATTCAGCTAATTTTACAGCATTATCAGTGGGCCGTTAGCATCTTTAGGTTGGGTTTGCACCCGTTGATACGGGAAACAAGCAGGAAGCGGAAGTCAATCACTTTCCTACTACAGAGGCCACGCCCACCTGCCCCATGAGACGTTGTGAATTCCCTGCTGGCACGTCCCAGCCTCAGTTTATTAATTTTACTTGGCATGTTGTGACTCTCCCAGACACCAGGTAGCCCCATGGTCAGTGTAGGTTTCTTTCAATTAACTCTTACTTTAAACTGTTTCTGCCGTTTACGTAGATTACAGAGAAGATGAATTTTAATGATCAGCTAGAATTTACTCGGGGATCCTGCAAATAAGCTTTACGTGATCTGCAGGATATTGTCTGAGTACTTGAATGAAAGAGCAAACATGAAAACCGCTGGTGTCTCTCTTTTCAGCTGCAGAGACTGGTTCAGGAAAGGTGCTGGCCTGGCGGAGTCTCAAATTCTGTGCACCGTAAATAGCAGTAGACGTTCCTGGAAGAAAAGGTGGAAAAGAGTCACTAGGAGTCACCTTTGGTCACTCAGAAGGGGCCACAGGCTACCAAACTCATTTCCTTTCGGGGGAGGGTTCCCGAGTCGATGGATCCAAATAGGGTATTCATTCGGTGGCTTGATTTCCACTCGTTCGTTCATTCATTTATTGACTCAGTCAGCACCCCGTGGCTAAGAGGGGCAATGTGGATTGGGTGATAAAGTAATTAGATGGACTCCAAGAGCTCAGCTGTGCCCGAAGAGTGTCATTCACTTGATGGACCGCCGCTGTGAGGGTGACTCCAGTTGCAAAACCCATCAGTCTTCTGGGCTTTTCTTGGTCAGCACTTCCGTCAGTGACTTGGAGGGGGTGGAGAGGACATGCCGATCAAACATGCAGGTGTCACAGCTGAGACGGGCCATTCAGATATTCTGTCCCCGAATCAGAAATAAAAATAAACTGCTGTGTTAGATTGATGGCTGAAACCAGGCTGAAACATAAAAGGGATAAGCCAGACACTGCATTTACATGCACACAACCAGCCATGTGACAGAGGGAGGGAAGACGGGACTTGCCAATGGTTACCATAAAAAGAGTCAGGGAGGTGAGTTGAGCACAGATCCGGGGAGAGCGTTGACCGTCACCTTGTAGATGACACACTTCCAAGTCAAGGCAGATCGTAATGCCACAGAATCCTGTTTGGGCTGGATGCCACCCTGAGGGATGGTGAGAACTCGGGGCCTCTGCAGACGGGGATGACCAGCACGGGCAGTGCTCTGTCAATCATGTCATGTGGGAAACGGGAGAGAAGCGGGGTGTTTACTTGGCCCATGGGAGCAAAGCCCAGCTGGATATTTTTGTGATTTTCATTTAGTCTAACAGCTCTGTGGGCAAGGAGACAGACAGGCATCAACAGGCAGCAACCGTGGAAGGAAGGGTTTCAGTTCCGAGTAAGGAAAGTCCCTTTACAGCGTACGGCCAGGGCGCAAGTTGACTGAAGAGCAGGGAAGGCGTCTAAGAAGCTCTGCGGGCAGCAGCTGAGTGGCTGCCTGCCGGAGGAGTGGCAGGTGGGCTCCCGCAGGGACAGGTTGGTGAACCCCAGGACCTCACGGTGCTGGAAGTATACCTACAGGAAAAGGAGGGTACAGAAATAGAAATTAGGCTTCTCATTGACTTTGAAACCGTGTAAATATTGGGTTGGCCAAAAAGTTCGTTCAGGTTTTTCCGTAAGATGTTACTAAATTACTTTAAAGCATTTATAAAAGAAATTCTACAAAACTGAAGGCAAAATGAAACGAATGACCATAGCGGTCTTTTGAATTGGTGACTTAGCCAAATGGAAAGTCGCTATTTCAAGGGACTTTAAAACATGACAGTTTGATTGGCAATCCCTAGCACGAAACCAAAATCAGAAGCTGGAGGAAAAAGATAAAGGTCCAAAGCCGTTCTCAGCAATCGTGTTGGTAATGGTAGTGCTGGGTTGGCCTCTTAAGGTGCAGCTGTATGAGTATCGTGGCATAAAGCAAATAAGGATCGTGTGGATGTTAGGAACGGAGGCTTTTGGCAAAGTTGAAGCCCTAAATTGTAATTGGCAGTACGATGATTTTATCTTCAAAGAAAGAAAGAATTTCTTGTAAAAAGGCCTGGAAGTAAGAACCAACCTAACAGCACGGAGCTTCCCAGTAACCCCCCAAAATAAACAGGCTTTCTTGGGTAAATGGATGACTCCAAGTCAGGGACAGGCAATAGATAATATATCATATAATATGTAACTCCAAAAAGTAAAGAAGCTTCTCAGACACTCGTGAGGGCTTGTTGGGAAGACTCCTGTGCCACCTTGAAGAGGCTCCCACTCGTTAAAGGTGGGATAATGTGAAAATCAATAGTAATAACTGCAGTGAATTGAAGTGTTCCAAATACATTTCAGTCCATGGATTCGTAACAGTATATATGTTAAAAGCCTCATTAGGGCTTCCCTGGTGGCGCAGTGGTTGAGGGTCCGCCTGCCGATGCAGAGGACACAGGTTCGTGCCCCGGTCCGGGAAGATCCCACATGCCGCGGAGCGGCTGGGCCCGTGAGCCATGGCCGCTGAGCCTGCACGTCCGGAGCCTGTGCTCTGCAATGGGAGAGGCCACAACAGTGAGAGGCCCGCGTACCGCAAAAAGAAAAAAAAAAAAAAGCCTCATTAGTCATCTTTGGAGAATGCTAGGGAAACTATTGCATACTGAATTTGTATAAAACTTTCCAATCAAAATCCCCAAATTTTTAGTGAGAAACTTGACCTTGATGGGTAAACACAACTTACTCACTGTCTGGTTTTATTCTTGAGATGGTCCCATTCAGACTTTTCATGATAACCTCTTCAAATATTTGAAAGTAACCACTGACAAGAAAGTATTTGCACAGGTGGTCACAAATGCCTGAAGATTATTTATTGCCTTTTCCACAGTTGAGAGAAAGTTCTTTCTTGCCATTAACCAGAATGTAGATAATTCAGCCTCTTTAAATTATACTTTAAGGGTGGTGTTTCTTTAAGTTAACAGTTCTTCCTTCTATTCCTTTGACAAATGTAATGTCAAACGGTTTTTGTGATAATGTGAATGGATTTGGAATCTGATCAAATGTTTTTCATATCAAGTATTTAAAAATAATGGGCATTTCTGTATATCTACACAGATAACTGCTGCGAGTCCTAATAATTTTTCTTTAGCGTTCAAACACTGATTCCTTTAGAATTATAAAGCTGATTAGATGTCACTAGTGAACAATTTTTAACCCTATAAGGAAGTTGAAGGTTTGCTTTGAAGCCATCCATTTTGCACATACATGTTAGTAGACAGTCACAAGGCCTGGGGAGTTCTCTGTTGTGTCCATTCAGGTGCTGAAAATGTCACTTAATGACCATTTTTGGTACCAGTAACTTTTCCTTCAACAACCCTTCAAAGTGAGACCCATTCACTAAAAACACTAACAACAATGGCAATAATAATGCTTTGTTCAGTTCACAGACTCTTGCAAAAGCTCTCGTAGGCTTCAATTTGAAACTGAAATCAGAAATAGGGAAGTTCCATTTATGAATAATACTGTTAGAAGATAAATGGTTGGCATGGCAGGTGATCCAGAGACAGACCCAGTTGAGATCATTAAGTCAACGTTTCCATTGCAGGCCGATGAGTACTGACTAATGTACAGCACCAGCTGGCATCCCTCCAACGAAGTTCTTTTGTCAGAGTGGTACATTCTGATTCCATTGCCTGCACAAAGCGAAAGACAGGCGGGACTACAGTGGCTTGGACTTTGTTAGATTTTCCTCCTGATAACGTCATCTAACGAGGAGTTCAGGTGTACAGGCTACCCCTTACAGACGAGAACTTCTCTGTGACTAAAACAATGGATTTCTTCAATCTCAGGCTTTTCAGATTGAATTTTGCCACGAAGTCTTTTTTGTTTATACTTTGCGTTTTTTAGTGTAACTATAATTGGTTTACAGTATTGTGTTAGCTTCAGGTGTAGAGCTTCAGATTCTTTTCTATTATAGGTTATTACAGGATACCTGTATTGAATATAGTTCCCTGTGCTATACCATAAATACTTGTTTATCAATTTTATGTATAGTGGGGTGTTTCTGTTAATCCCATACTCCTAATTTATCCCTCCTCCCCGCCTTTCCCCTTTGGTAACCATAAGTTTGTTTTCTATGTCTGTGAGTCTGTTTCTGTTTTGTAAATAAGTTGACTTGTATTGTTTTTTTAGATTCCACATGTGAGTAATATCATATTATATTTGTCTTTCTCTGTCTGATTTACTTAATATGATAATTTCTAGGTCCCTCCATGTTGCTGCAAGTGGTGTTACTTCATTCTTGTTTATGGCTGAGTAATATTCCGTTGTGTATATGTACCCCATCTTCTTTATCCATCGACGGACACTTAGGTTGCTTTTGTCTTGGCTATTGTGAAGACTGCTGCAGTGAACATTGGAGTGCCTGTATCTTTTTGAATTAGCGTTTTCTTCTTTTCAGGATATATGCCCAGGAATGAGATTGCTAGATCATATGGTAATTCTATTTTTAGGTTTTTAAGGAATCTCCAGACCGTTTTCTGCAGTGGCTGCACCAATTTACATTCTCACCAGCAGTGTAGAGGGTTCCCTTTTCTCCACACCCTCTCCAGCATTGATTATTTGTAGACTTTCATCATGGCCATTCTGACTGGTTTGAGGTGATATCTCATTGTAGTTTGATTTGCATTTCTCTGACAATTGGTGATGTTGAGCATCTTTTCATGTGCCTGTTGGCCATCTACATGACTTCTTTGGAGAAATGCCTATCTAGGTCTTCTGCCCATTTTTTGATTGGATTGTTTGTGTTTTTTTGATATTGAGTTGCATGAGCTGTTGATATATTTTGGAAATTAAGCCTTTGTTGGCTGCATCATTTGTGAATATTTTCTCTCCATAGGTTGTCTTTTCATTCTGTTTATGGTTTCCTTTGCTGTGCAAAAGCTTATGGGTTTGGAGTTCGGGGTTTTTTGGAGCACGAGCCACGCATCTCGTTGCGTGGCCCTGCACCTTGCGTGGCCCTGCAATAAACCTTCCTCTGCTCCAAAAAAAAAAAAAAGCTTATGGGTTTATTAGGTCCCATTTGTTTATTTCTGCTTTTATTTCTTTTGACTTGGGAGACTAATTGAAGAAAATATTACTACAATTTATGTACACAAATGTTTCACCTATGTTCTCTTCTAGGAGTTTTATGGTGTCATGTCTTATGTTCAGGTCTCTAAGCCATTTTGAGTTTAATTTTGTGTACAGTGTTAGGGAGTGTTCTAATTTCATTGATCTACATGAGACTCTCCAGCTTTTCTCCATTGTATATTCTTGCCTCCTTTGTTGAAAATTAATTGACCATAGGTGTGTAGGTATATTTCTAGGCTGTCTATTCTGTTCCGTTGATCCATATGTCTGGTTTTATGCCAGTACCATGCTATTTTGATTACTGTAGCTTTGTAGTATTGTCTGAAGTCTGGGAGGATTATGCCTCCTGCTTTGTTCTTTTTCCTCAGGATTGCTTTGGCACTTCTGGGTCTTTTGTGCCTCCATATAAATTTCAGGATTATTTGTTCTAGCTCTGTGAAAAATGTCATGGGTAATTTGATAAGGGTCACATTAAATTGGTAAGTTGCTTTGGGTAGTATGGCCACTTTAGCAATATTAATTCTTCCAACCCAAGTCTTTATACCTTTCTGTCAGCATTGGTATACAAAACTTATAAATTTGTTCTCTAGTGTCTTGTTTATTCCCAGTGTCCATTTAGCTTTGATGATTTCATCCTTAGCAGCCTGTCTGGTATGAGGTACACTGTGGTGCCCCTGTCCAGAACAGTTCCTCTAGGTGACACACCCATCCCCAATGCCAACACCTGGTCTGTTGAGGCTCAGAGCTGTGGCCCTCCTGGGCACTGCTACTGCCAAGGGGACGTGCCCCTCCCAAGGGGACCCCCTCCCGTGGTTCAGTCTATGACCAATGGCTGGTTGCTGTGGGCACAGAAAAGTCCAGTCCCTTGGCCTCAGTTTAGGACAACTCGAAGGGGCATCCCTGCTCTGGAACTCCCTGTGGGATCAATGAGACATCGCTGGAAGCCTCTCCTTCTGCCCAGCCCTGGCCTCTTCTCTTCCTTGGCAGCGTGTCTACGGAGCACCCATAAATCTTATACAGAAAACTCTTCGTGGCCAGAGTCTGTTTCCAGGGCACTCGGTCTAATACACGTATGTTTTTGAAACAATGTTGTACGCATTTCTTCTGAGGCAGTCAAACCACTACTACATATCAAGTGCAGTTACCAACATCAGTACCCATCAGTCGGCAGTGGAAGCTTTTCTGATTTCATAATCTTCCAGACTGAGTGTGTCTCCGGGTCATCTGACATGTCATCCGTGCAGCTTCTAACCGTGTTCTTCAGAAATGGTACCTTGCCTGTTTCCTGTGTTTCATTGGTCTCAGACTCATTGCTGACAGTTTCTACACAGCCTGGCAATGTGAGTGATTCCGCAGTTGCAGGAGGAGTTTGGCTTTAGCTATTAAATGCCGGACTTTGTAACTAGCTTCTTGTACTCAGACTGGTACAGTTGTAACCAGACTCACAAATACTTGTCCTTCTTACTTTGTACCTGCAGACAATTTTCCCAGTTCTAATATTTTTGTGTAAGAGTGATGTTTTGGCGAACGGTGCTGGCATAATTTTCCTGGTATCTTTGCTTCCATCAAATACTACATTTAGGCTGAAGAAGAAGATTATCGGAACACACAAGTCTGAATTCTAGATCAGCCTCGTCATGGTCCCTGATTAGAAAATGTTTCTACTATTCTGACTCGGTATACCTGGTGATGTTCCTTTAATCAAAAGGTTGTTCATTATGGTGAGAAAATATGTCTTTATAAATACAAAATAGTATTAATAATATTGACCTAAATAATTTTAATAAAGATTTACATATTTAAATATCAAGTACAACAAAGTGGACTATATGTATGTATGTAGTAACTTCAGAAATCAACTTTTCAAAAAGTTTTGGTTGAACAAATTCTTAAGAAAGTTTTCAAATAAATCGGGTTGGAAAATCCAAAAAAAATGCATGCAGTAAGCAATATTGATACATTCCTTTTTTATTTAATTAAAGGATTAAAATTCTGAAATGCTCATGACATATATAAGTTCTGTAATCTCTTATCCAAAATATTTCAAAAAGTAAATTATTTGAAGCTGTAAAGCCCTGTAGTCCTTTCTAATGAGTTGATTTCATTAAGTAGGTTATTTTTTTTCCTTTTTTTTAACTTGAAGTATAGCTGATTTACGATGCTGCATTAGTTTCAGATGTATAGCAAAGTGATTCAGTTATGCATATATATACACATATACATACACATATATAGATAATCTTTTTCAGACTCTTTTCCATTATGGGTTATTACAAGATATAGAATATAGTTCCCTGTGCTATATAGTAGGTCCTTGTTGTTTATCTGTTTTATATACAGTAGTGTGTATCTGACACCAAGTTCTTAAAGGGTAATCTTAAAGGTGAGAAAAAGTGGCTCATGGGATTGACAAGGTATACCACACAGAAATCTTCCTAGAATCCCCTCTAGACTCTCTCTTTATCAGACTTTTTTCACTCTCTGCAACTGCCAAAAATCATTCTCTCTCCCCCCCCACATGTACACACACATGTACACACACGTACACGCACATGTGTACACACATGTACACACACATGCACATGTGTGCACATGCACACACACAGTTCCCTACCTCCCTGCCACACCGCTTTCTCTGCCCTTCCTCCTTCATCACTGGCTGTCACCTCTGTGGCCAGTGACCCTCACTGCCTTCCGAAGCCCCCTGGGAAGCATACCCTTGCTTCCTTCTCTGATTCCTCTTCTTCCGTGGGAAGCAGCCGCTTGGAATTAAGATGGACCCATTCATTCTCCACTTCGTTACTTACTAAGCCACGATGGCCACCCTTGCCAAGACCAGTACCATGTACTTTCACATATTTGCTTTCTTTTCTTCAGATTCTACAGTTAAGCACCAAGGAATCCTTTTTTTTTCTTTTAATAGATCTTTATTGGAGTATAATTGCTTCACAATACTGCGTTAGTTTCTGTTGTGCAGCAAAGTGAACCAGCCATGTGCACACACATGTCCCCAGATCCCCTCCCTCTGGAGCCTCCCTCCCACCCTCCCTATCCCACCCCTCTAGGTCATCGCAAAGCACCGAGCCGATCTCCCTGTGCTGTGCTGCTGCTTCCCACCAGCTGTCTTACGTTCAGTAGTGTATATATGTCGATGCTACTGTCACTTCACCCTAGCTTCGCCCTCCCACCCCATGTCCTCAAGTCCATTTTCTATGTCTTCTGTAGGTTATTATTTTTAAACATGTTTTTAAATTTCTAAAAAATGATTCATTTTGAAATTTCATCAAGAATCAGATCTTGCTGAGTTTACATCACTATCCAAGATGAAAGGAAGGGAATGAGGGAGAAGAACAGATTTTAAATCATTCATGTTTTATCGGGGAGCACTTAATACCAGAAAATAATCGTAAGCATAATCACACATGCCCTGTATGTATGACTAGGTGAAAATACTAACCAAATTAATTGAAAAAAATACCCCCCCACACTGAACAACAACAACGATTCACTGATGAGAAGCAACTTGCAGCTAAAGTAAAGCTCAGCTTGACAAGCTGGACGAGTGGGCGTCAGGGAAGGCGTGGCTTAGCCACTCCCAGCCCCCCTGGCCGCAGATACCATATATTGTAGAAAGTGCAAAATAGTGACGGATTCAGGAGGTTTACGGAGCAAGTCTATGTATAGTTTCACTTTTTAAATAGACTTTAGAGGAATTTTCGGTTCACAGCAAATTTGAACAGCGGGTACAGAGATTTCCCATCTCCCCCTGCCCTTCCCACAGCGTCCGTCACTGTCAGCGTCCCCCTCCAGACGGTAATTCTGTTATCGCTGATGAACCTATTCTGACGCCTGTTTATCACCCAGAATCCATAGTTCGCTTCAGGATTTACTCTTGGTGTTGGACATTCTGTGGGCTTGGACAAATGTAGAATGGCACGTGTCCGCCATTACAGTATCACACAGAATCGTTTCCTTGCCCTAGAAATCCCGTGTTCCATCTGTTCATCCCTCCCTCCCCAGCCCTGACAACACTGATCTTTTTCTGTCTTCAGTTTTGCCTTTCTCAGCATGTCATATAGTTGGACTCCTAAGGGATGGAGCCTTTCCGGATTGCCTTTCTTCGCTTAGCAATGTGTGTAATGCACACATATAGTTTTCAAATGTAGTTTCAACAGTTGTACATTTTTGAGTGGCTGTAAACAGTGGTTTACTACTGTGAAAAGTTGACAGACGTGAGAATCTCCCAGCCCAGGTGCACCCCGTGGACAGCACCCTGATGGGACCACTCTACCCTGCAGTGCCCCCTACTCGCCACTCTCTAAGAAATCCATTCTCAGCTCCCAGAAATGGCCCTCGTTTTAGGTTGCAAAGTTTTCCATGAGGAAAAGGACTCCTGTATCTGAAACCACTCCTGTGGTTTTCCTTTCGCGTAACCTAGTTGTTAGGTGCCCTCGCGTGCTGGGTGCTTCACCACAGAGCTCCTTGTCCTTGGCTGTGAGAATTGAGACAGTAGCCAGTGAGCTAATGCTGTATCCCGCTTAAGACCGAGGACACACTGGGATCTGTGCTGTGGGGGAATTACCTGGTGAAAATGGATTTTTTTTTTTTTGAGCAATGAAAATCACAGAAAAGCATAACACCTGTCACTTCACCAGGCCTCTTCAAGGCCTGCAGCTAGAGGATTGGAAAGAATGGTACTTCAAATGCTGATTATCTGGGGAGAAAAGGTCCCTGGAGGCCACAGCTTCCAGCTAGGATCCTGGTGAAGACTGAACCCGGCTCTGGACACGTGGGCCTCCACCTTCCTGCAGACCGGTGGCAGCTCAGAGCCTAAGCCCGGCCTTCCCCAGAAGGGCAGGGTTACCTAACCGTCGCTAATTAAGACCTTTCAGCCACAGTGACTCGTGTGTTTGAAGCACTGTCAAGAAGGATCTATGGGCTGTAGGTCTTCTTCTCACCTGAGGGAATTTTTAATCCCGTTGTTCGCAAATCTGAGTCACTTTTGATGACAATAATTAGGAAAAAGAGAAGCTGAAGGATCTGAGAGAGAAGAGCGCTGAGAAAAGTTGGCGATTTTTGGAGTAAAACCCAGGATGGGTAAGAGAAAGGGATCTGAGGCCTCGGAACCTCTATCCTGTGACTTTGGGGTGGAGAGTGTGTGCAAAAGGGCCGGACCCTGTGAGCTTTGATGTGAGGACGGCACAGACAGTGGTTCTCGAGTCTCATGGTTGTGTGCCGTCTTGGGTAATGAGAAGGGAGGGGGAATTGCCTTCTTAACCGGGTCAGCCAGGGCTGGAGGCCTGGGTCCTGGGGTGCGGTGAGGGGGCAAATGAGCGCCTCTTGGCGTGGTTGTTACGTGGCACCAACACAGCCTCTCGGCGTGGCTGTTACGTGGCACCAACGCAGAGCAAAGCAAAGAACAGCAGGAGATTCCTGCTCATTTCGTTTATGCAAAATGCCATTTTAGTAAAGTGTTTGATCCGTATGGTCTTAGTTTAGAGAAATGTAACAACATTTGACTGGAAAGTTGTGCGGAATTTCAGAGTCAGTGATTGGAAATGAAATCCCAGAACTAAGCCTGCGAAGAATGAGAGCGTGGGATCTGAGAGAAAACGCCGCAGCTCTTTTCAGTCCTTTCCCAAACAGCCCTTGATAGTTGTCCTTCCCCTTCCCTTCCCTCTTTTTCTCCTTCCTCCCCTTTCCCTCTTTTCCTTCTTTCTTCCGGGGGAGATCGTCCGGTTATCCATTGCTGTAGAATGAACTTAGAGGCTGAAGGCGTCATATCTCATGGTTGGGTGGGCTGGGAATTGGAGCCCGGAGGGGCAGTGCCTTGTGCCCGGTCAGTTGGCAGATGGGCTGGGCTGGCGGGTGGGTGTCGGGGGAGGGGAGATGGGTTCACTCACAGCAGGGAAGGCTGTGAGGCCGGGCACCCTGGGACCGTCCACCTGGGCACCTGCACACAGCCTCTCCAGCATGGTGGCTGCAGGGTCACCAGACTCCTGCCATGGCCTCTCGGGGCTCCCAGAAAGGACAGTCCTAGAGATAAGGAGTAGAAGCTTCTAGTTCATTAAGGCCTGGGTTGTATTCTCTTGGTCAAAATAGTCACAGAGCCTGCATTCAGGGGGTCCAGACACAGACACCACCTCTAGGTGAGAGAAAAGCATCAAAGAATCTGCAGCATTTTTAAACTCAGATTTGTCGCGGTATAACTGGCATACAGTAAAATTCTGCCTCGAGGGTAGAGCTCTGCGCCTGCCCTCAGCCCTTGGCAACCATCCGCGTTTTCTCTCCTGTAGCTTTTCCTTTTACAGAATATCATAAACGTGGGAAAACCCGGCATGTAGCCTTTTGGGTCAGGCCCCTTTCCCTAGTGTAATGCATTTGAGGCCCACCTATGTTGCTGGTGAGCGTGAGACGCTCCTTCCCGCTCACTGCTGAGCAGTGTTCCATCCCGTGGACGGACCATAGTTCGTTCTCCTCTCCACCAGTCGAAGGGCTTTGGGATGTTTCCAGTTTAGGGTGGTTATGACTAAAACTGCTATAAATGTGGCATACGGATTTTTATGAGAACTGAAGTTTTCGCTTCTGTTGCATACATACTTAGGGGTAGGACTGCTGGATTCTGTGGCTAGAGCGTGTTTAACTCCGTAAGAAACTACCAAAGTGTTTTCCAAGTACCTGTTACCATTCCGCATTCCCATGAAAAGTATGAGACTTCCAGTTGCTTTGCATCTTCACTAAAATCTGGTCACTGTTTTATTTTAACTCTTCTAGTAGGTGTATAGCGGTATCGCATCACGATTTAATTTCCCTGGGGGCCAGTGATGTCGATTGAGGGCCTTTTCGTGTGCTTATTTCTATCGTTATATTTTCTTTGTTGAAGTAACTATTTAATTAGTTTGGGCAATTTTTTGAGTTTCTGGTTTTCTTATTATTGAGTTTTGAAAGTTTTTTGTATATATTCTGAATAAAAGTCCTTTATTGGATATGTGTCTTACAAGTATTTTCTCCCAATCTGAGGCCTCTCCTTTTATTTCCTCAGCAGGTGTCTTTCATAGAGCAGAAGTTTACAGTTTTCTTCTTTTGTGGGTTGTACCCTTGCTGTCATATCCAGAAATCTTTGCCTAACCCGACATCAAAACTATTTTTTCCTAGAATTTTTATAATTATAGATTTACATTTAAGCCTGTGATCCGTGTCCGTTTTGAGTTAGTTCTCATATACGGTGTAAGGTATGGACCCAGATTGGTTGTTGTGGGGTTTTCTGGCACATGGGTGTCCAGTTCGTTCCAGCACCGTCTGTTGAAAAGACTCTCTTTTTCCACAGTTGGCCTTTGTGCTTTTGTTAAAAACCAGCTGATATGCATGTGAATAATTTCTGAACTCTGTTTTACTGATCGATGTGTTCCTCCTTTCTCCAGTAACACTTTGTTTTAATTACTGTAGATTTATAGTTAGTTTTGATATCATGTAGTAAAGGTTGTCCAATTTTGTTCTTCTTTTTGGAAATTGATTTTGCTATTCTAATTTCTTTGTTTTTCCATATACATTTTAAAGTCAACTTTTCAATTTCTAAAAACTGCTAGCTGCAGTTTTGGTTGGGATTGCATTCAACCCATAGATCAGTTGGGGGAGAGTTGACACCTTTGTTATGTTGTCTTCCAACCATTAATGTGCGACTCATCCTTTACTTGGGGCTTTAATTTCTTTCATCAGTTTTCAGCATACGGATCTTGCGTACAGTTTGTTAAATTAATATCTATTTCATGTTTTAACTGCCATGTAAATGGTACTGACTTTATTTTATTTTATTTTATTTTATTTAGTTTTGGCTGCGTGGAGTCTTCGTGGCTGCCGCAGGCTTTCTCTAGTTGCGGCGAGCGGGGCTTCTCTTCGTTGCAGTACGCAGGCTTCTCATTGTGGGGGCTTCTCTTGTTGCAGAGCATGGGCTCTAGGCGCAAGGGCTTCAGTAGTTGCAGCACGTGGGCTCAGTAGTTGTGGCTCGTGGGCTGTAGGGCGCAGGCTCAGTAGTTGTGGCGCACGGGCTTAGCTGCTCCGCGGCATGTGGGATCTTCCCAGACCAGGGCTCGAACCCGTGTCCCCTGCGTTGGCAGGTGGATTCTTAACCACTGTGCCACCAGGGAAGCCCCAGTACTAAATTTTTCATTTCAATTTCCAGTTGTCCATTGCTCATGTTTCAAAATATAATTGACTTCTGTGTTTTGATCTTGCTACTTTCAGTTCTAGGAGTATATAGTTGGTAGACTGAGGAATTTTCTACATGGATGATCATATTGTCTGTGAATAGAGAGAGGCTGTTGTGTTTTGTTTTGTTTTCCTTTTCGATCTGTGTGCCTTTGATTTCTGTTTCTCGGATTACTGCACCAGCTTGCCCTTCCAGAATAGGAATGGCAAGAAAGACACCTTTGCTTTGTTGCTGATCTCAGGGGAAAGCGTTCAGTTTTTCATTTTAAATAAGTTGTTGGTTGTAGGTGATTTACAGATGCTCCTTAGCAAGTTCAGTACGTTCCTTTTAATTCCTAGTTTGAGGGGTTTCTTTTCATCACTATTGGAGGTTGAATTTTGTCAAATTCTTTTTCTAAATCTATTAAGATGATTATATTTTTAAAATTCTATTGATGATGTTGAATTACCCTGATTGATATTCGAATATTGAGCCAGCCTTATGTTTATAAGATAAACCCCACTTGATTAGGATAAATTGTGATTTTTACATATTGCTGAATTTGACTTTCTAATTTTTTTTTTTTTTTTTTTTTTTGGTACACGGGCCTCTCACTGTTGTGGCCCCTCCCGTTGCGGAGCACAGGCTCCGGACGCGCAGGCTCAGTGGCCATGGCTCACGGGCCCAGCCGCTCCGCGGCATGTGGGATCCTCCCGGACCGGGGCACGAACCCGCGTCCCCTGCATCGGCAGGCGGACTCTCAACCACTGCGCCACCAGGGAAGCCCGACTTTCTAATACTTTATTAAGGGTTTTTGCGCCTGTGTTCTCAGGGATATTGGCCTGTAGTTTTTTTTTTTTTTCAACATCTGTTTCTTATTTTGGTGTTAGGATAATGCTTTACAATGTCTTTTATTTCATTCTTCAAATGCTTGGTAGAATTAACCAGTGAACCTTATATGCTTAGAGGTTTTTTTGTTGGAAGGGTTTAATTTTGTATTCAAATATTTGATAGCTCTTTGACTACTCAGGTCATCTATTTCTTCTTGAGTAGATTGGAAGTATGTTTCTTTTAAAGAATTTGTTCATTTCATCTAAGTTGTTGAATTAATGAGCATAAAGATACTCAAAATGCTCTTCTATTCTTTTAATCTCAGTAGGGTTTATAGAGGCGTCTCCTGATACTGGTGATGTTGATAATTTGTGATTTCTGTCTATTCTTGATCAGTCTGGCTAGGAGTTTATTGATATTTAAAAGAACCAGCTTTTGGATTCATTGATTTCCTCAATTACTGTTTATTTTTATTTCATTGATTTCTGCTCTTTTTCTTTACTGTTTCTTTCCATAGGTTTAATTTACTCTCACAGATTCTTAAGGTAGAAGTTTCGATTCTAATATAAACATCCAAATGCTATAAATTCCCCTCTAACACTTCTGCATCCCCAAATTTTGATATGTTGTGTTTTTCACTTCCATTAAACTGAAAATGCTTTCTAACTTTCCATGTGATTTCCTCTTTAACTCATGGGTTATTTTGAAATGTGCTCCTTAATCTTGAAGTTTTTAGGGATTTTCTACATATCTTTCTGTCGTTAATTTCAAGTTTAATTCTGTTGGGTCATAAAACATACTTTTTGTGATTTCAGTTATTTTTAACTTGTTTAGGTTTGTTTTATATGACATGTATATTTCAAATATGTCCACCTCAGTTAAGTTCCATATGTGCTTGAAAAGAACGTGTAGTATGTTGTTATTGGGTAGATTTCAAAAGAAACATTATGTAGGTCAAGTTACTTGATGATGTGGTTCTTGTAGATCCTTACTGATATCCTTTGTCTACCTCTTTTTTTTTAAATAAAGGAGTGTTGAAGTCGCCAACTATACTAATAGATTTGTCTAGTTTTTACTTTCAGTTTTTTCAGTTTTGCCTTTTGTACTTTGAAGCTCTGTTGCACCTGCATTTAGGATTGCTGAGTCTTCTTGGTGAATAGATCACGTCATCATTATATAATATCCCTCTTTATCATTGGTTTTATTCCTTGGTAGGGTATTTACTTTGACTGATACTAATATAACCACTCCAGGTTCCTTTTAATTAGCGTTTCATGTATTTTTTTCCGTTCTCTTACTTTTAAGCTATTTGTGTCCTCATAGTCAAAGTGGGGTTGTTTTAAACACCGTGTAGTTGGGTCTCGCTCTTCATCCAACTGATAATGTCTCTTTTATTGGCTTATACAATAAAATATATTGATAATATATTACATTATATATTTAATGTAACTGTCGATATGATGGGATTAAAACCTGCCGTTTCGCTAATTGTTCTTTATTTGTTTTCTCTCTTATCTTTTTCCTTTTCTCTTCCTTTTGCCTGCCTGCTTTCTGATTCATTAGATATTTTTAGAATTACATTATTTTTTCTACTCTTGCCTTATTTAGATCTCTTTTTCAAATCTGTTTAGTGATTACTCTGGAGTTTAAATATATATATCATTCATTAACTACAATGTATCTTGAAATCCATTGTGTGAGTAATGTAGGGACCTTGTAGCAGTATACCTTCAATCCCTTCTTCCCACCTTTTGTGCGATTGTGGTCAGTCATTTTATTCTTACCTATGTTATAAGCCCACAATAAATTGCTACTATTTTTTGAGAGCCAAAATAAGAAGAAAGTACATTACATTTACTTCATTTTAACTATTTCCAGAAGTCATCAATTCTTTGCATAGATCTAAAGTTTTGGTGTCTGATATCATATTCCTTTAACATTTGTCATAGTGCATGCAGGTCTGCCAGTAATGAATTCTCTCAGTTTTTGTCTTTCTGAAAATGTCTTTTTTTTGCTTTCATATTTAGAAGATATTTTCACAGAATGTAGAATTCCGGGGTGATAGATTTTTCTATCAGTCCTTTAAAGATATCACCCCATTACCTTCTGGCTCACATAGTTTCTGATGAGAAGGGCTGTTATTCTTGTTTTTGTGTCTTACATGCATTGTACCTTTTTGTGTATCTGCAGCACAGACTTTCTATGTACTCCCTTGCTAGCCCACATTCAGCCTTTAGCAATTCATTAAGAATTTCGCTGAATTTTCCCAATTGTGTGGTGTCCATTGCTCTTTCTCTCGTGCTCTGTCACAGGCGAGCCCATGTTCACATTCCAACTCCTTGGGGAGGTCCGTCTTTTCTTATATTTTAGACACTTGGTTGCCCTGTGACCTCAGCTTCCTTACGGGCTCAAGAAAAGGTCGGACTCTATCGTTTGTTCAGCTTTTTCTCATGCTTAATGGCTGCGATGTTCTTTCCAACTTTCTACAGCCTAGGCAAAGCAATCCCCGTGGCCATTTTTAGTCCACAAATTTTGGATGGGTGCTGAGTGAGAAGTGGGACAGTCTTCTTGGTGACTTACTGAGGGAGGGACCCAGAGATAGCGCAGCCAGAGCAGATGGGAAAAGACAGGTGACCTGGAGCGTGACTGGAGGGGCCTGGATGAATTCTATGTTTTTCACCTCTGCCTAATGAGATGAGCTTCTGAAGAAGAGTGTAATGAAAGGTGTATAGTAATTTTTAACAGGACCATGCTCTGTCCTCACGTGTTTTGTGCCAAGAGCCTCTTGTCTTTGTTTCTGTACCTTAAGCCAAAGGGTCCTTTGGGATTCTGTGTCTTTCTTTTGAAACAAGCTCCTGAAGAACCAGGACCTTCGTTTGCATCCTGCAAAACGTTGCCGTGGCACGGCCAGTGGACTAGTACCCTCTCCAGGGGCCACTGAGGTTATCGTCCTTAAAAAGCTGGCCATGTCACGTCACTGCTGTTTTCCAAGGCTTTTGATTCCCCATTGCCTACCGTATACACTGTTGTCCACTGTGTTCGGCATGTGAGGCAATCCCCACAGCGACCTGTCTACTTCCTCCGCCCCTCTTACCCCCGGGCCCCATGTCCAGCCATGCTCACTGTTTTCTCGCCATTCACCAGGTTTTTCATAATACCACGCCTTTGCTCACTCCGTTTTCCCAGGTGCGAATGCCTCTCTCAAGGCCTTTCCCTCCTCAGAGTTCTATCCCAGACCTAGTGCAGGTGTCTTCTGACGTGAGGCCTTCCATGCTTCCCTAGGGCAGAGGCTCTGCCCTGTGTGTTTTCTAGAGTCGCTTGCCTGTTTCAGTTCTGTGAGTGCTTCCCCTAGAATATGACTTCCTTGCAGACAGGCCACTGGGCAGGTGTATGATTGGGTTCAGTAGCTGTTGAAATCAATAAAAGAAGCGGAAAGTGGAAATTGTTTAAATGATAATTTCTATGGCAGACAAAGAGAAATTGAGCCTACAAATGAATAAATAACAATATCTATGAAAAAGGATTTTTTTTTTTCATGTGAAGGATAATTGGGCTTGAAACACTGTGACATATAACAGGGAAAGCAGATTTCTGGATGAAAGCTTGCCTTGATCTCAAATATTGGGTAACTGAAAAAAGAAATCAGAGAACGCTTTTGTTTGCTATGCATCCTGGGATCCCTAGGAAAGGCTCGCCCACGGGGCTAAGGTGATCCGGTCCACTTTTCTGCGTGTGCCTTAAAAAATTCCCCAGCAGAAAATGAGAAGTCGCCCAGTTCTTCTTCTTTGTAACGTCACGATTAGCTTCCCAAAACGTCCATCACCCTCCCCGTTCTCAGCGCTGCGATCGCTGGGGAATCCTGAGCAGCAGCTAAGCATCTCTTCTCCCCTCCCCTGCCCCGCGCCTCCTGCCGCGTGTCCTGCTGTCTCCCTCCGCTGCCCTGGAGCAGTGCCGACCTCGCCCCCGCAGAACGTGCAGGTGGAAGCCGTGAACTCCACAACCATCCAGTTCCTGTGGAACCCTCCACCCCAGCAGTTCATCAACGGCATCAACCAGGGCTACAAGGTAGGCGCCTTGGGCCACAGCCTCCGGGCGGCTGCCGTGGTGTGTCACGGTCTTGTGATGAGTGAGGGGGCTGCCCGCCCCTCATTTCATCAGGAACCCACGGCATCCGGTTACAGAGTGTGTTGACCTTCTGGGGTCACCTTTTATCCAGGGTCTTTTCATCAGCTATACTGGTTCAGAAACTCAAATTATTGGTTATCAAGAGGATGGTGCACGGGAATTCCCTGGCGGTCCAGTGGTTAGGACTCGGTGCTTTCACTGCCGAGGGTGCAGGTTCAGTCCCTGGTGGGGGAACTAAGATCCTGCAAGCCGCGCAGCATGGCCAAAAAACAAAAAGAAAGAAAAAAAGAGGACGGTTCATATAGAACTGAGCAATGTTATGAGAAGAGCCGTCCATTTTCAAATGCCCAGTCGGAGACTTCTCCCTGTTGATTGGAATCGGCATGTGTACAAACCACTTCTTCCTGGAAGGGCGTTCTCTCAAAGCACACTGGGTGCAACTGAGTGATGTTTCTACCAAGTAAGGATAAGTAGGTCCCCCTCTCGCTACTTTAGGGAAAGTTCTGTTTGTAGAACTGGGACCAGCTGACTCGGGGCACCTATCCGGACTGAATTAGAGACAAGGACAGACTCCTATCTGCCCTTCGTCTGAGTACCAGAATATGTTACCTTCAGAGATGTACCTGGATGCAGTTTCCAAAAGTACAGGTTACGTTTCCTTTTAGATCAGCATCTCCTGGCTGTCCTGGGAGACCATCTGAATGTTACCTGCAGCATGTTCGCAAATCTTCTGTGACAGCAGGTGAACTCAGGGAGTATCTTTATAGAGAGTTTGCTTGAAAACTTGGTCATTTCAGATTCAGAGGGTGTTATTGCCTCAGACACACAGTTAATTTTTTTCCCAATCTTTTTTCCATTTGGATTCAACTTACTAAAACACTTGGTTTTCACTAGAAAGGCAGACGTAGCTGGAAATTTGTCCTGCCTTTTTTTTTGCCCCCAGAGGTATCTACAGTCAGAAGCTCCTTAGAAAGGAAATCATGTTGATCAACGAAGTGGATTCTGCCTTCCTGACTCTCCTGTCAGGTCTTATTGGCAAGACTGGGGTGTTCATTCGATGGCTTGGTTGTCGGCCTAAAATCTATATAAATATGCTCCTTGTTCTGCACAGTGTCCATTTTCAGACCTAATTAACCCTAGAAATGTTTGGTGTCAGGAATTAAAAGTCACATTCATACATAATGTTGCCAAAACATTAAAACAACTTCCCTTGGAACGTGTATATGTACTATATTTCTTTAAAAGTATAATGTCTCCTAAAATCCTTTTTAGAAAACTGGTGTCATGTGAGTTATAAATAATTACCATTGTTCCCATTGAACCGGGGGCTTCTTTTTGAATCAGCAGGTGCCTAACTAGAAAAATGTTTGTACTGATGTTTGATTGCACTGATGCAGTTGAATAACAGTAATGTCATCATTATTTCTAAATGTTAAAAAATAAATATGTTCTGTAACATGTTTAAGTGAACAGAAGGTGAAGGTTTGAGGAGTGTCCATTTTCCCAATATGAGTTAGAGTAGATATTTTATTTATGTACACATGTATAAAAATATATATAAATATACATACTTGTACTCAATAATCTACGAGATATCTTTTAAACTCAATATTTTTCAGTGAGATTATAAAATGTAGGCTGTATGGGGTTCCTTAATTACAACTTTGCTTTCTTTGAAGACATTTTAATTGTGAAATAAAATTCTGGTGCAGACTTGAGGGTGAAGACATGCAATTAAAAGGATCTCTTTTTCACCCCGTTCCATCCCAGCTTCTGGCGTGGCCAGCCGATGTCCCTGAGGCCGTCACTGTCGTCACCATTGCTCCAGATTTCCATGGAGTCCACCATGGGTACATAACGAACTTGAAGAAGTTTACTGCTTACTTCACATCAGTTCTGTGTTTCACCACTCCGGGGGACGGGCCTCCAAGCCCGCCTCAGCTCATACGGACACATGAAGACAGTGAGTACTCCTTTCCAAGTTCTTATCGATAGCCTTTAGCCAGTTGTCAAAGAGGTTTGGGCCACTGTCGTATCCAGCACAGGGGAGGAGCCAGGGTGGGTCTCTAGCAAGCTCCGTGTTCTCAGTGTGTTCACAGTCTGCTCACCCTGGAGAGGTAAGTCATTGAAAGTAGTAATAATGTTTGCAGAGATGGTCTGTGGAGTGTGGAAGGAAGCCTGGCTAGAGGAAGGAGCTGTGAGGACAAGAGGGACAGTCCAGTCCCAGCTGTACAGTCAGCCTTTGGTCTTGTCTTGCTAGACTACTCTTCACTCAGATTTCAACTTCCAATCCCCTTACCTTCTTCTTGAATCTCCCCTTAAAGCCTCCCAGCCCATGTCTTCCCCGACCTTCCCTAGGGGAATCTCACCTGCGCCTCTCTAAGACCCTGGACTTTCCATTGTCTCCAGCTGGTCAATTCAGATCAGCTGTTTCTCTGCTCCTAGGCCAACTGATGCTTCTGGAAAACATTTTCTGAGAAAATGATCACAGATGTGCATAAAGATTTATATACAATGAGGTTAGTTACAATTATTAGTAATTGAAAAAAAAATGAAAAACATTCAAATGTTCCAAAGGGGGATAATTGAAAACCTATGGAATGACAATATACTAAATATTTTGTAGTTATTAAAAAGAAGTTTTGCGAGGAAACGGTCTTGATCTCATGTTACATGGTAAAAAAAAAAAAAAAAAACAGTATACAAAACTATATGAGTTACAAATTTTATACAAATACACTTGTATAACACCATATTAGCTGAGAAAAGACCTTGAAGGAAATATATCACAATTCCGACAGTTGTTATCTCCATGTGACATGATTATGGGTATCTTTTACTATTTTCTTCTTATTTCTCTGCATATTCTCTTTGCTACAATGAGTATGTACTCTTTTATAAGGAGAATTAAAACTTAAATAAGTTTAAAAAGGCTGCCATTTGTCTCTCCTCCAGCTTCCTCCTCTCCCATCTCAGCTGGGCTCTGGGTGTGGTCTGACCTTCTGTACTTATCTCTGCTCGGTGCTGTCATCCACTGCTCCGCTCTGTCCTGCCCCCTGAGACCCAGCTTCACTGTCCTCCCAGCAATGACACTTACAGAGGTCAAGGCCGTGCAAGTTGAGCTTCCTCGCTTCCCCCACTTCCACCTGAGTTTCCCTATGTTCTCACTCTTGGTCCTCTTCCCTCCTCTCTCAGAGGATGAAGAGTCTGACCTTTCCTCAGCCCACAAATGTGCTCAGGTCTCCCTCACCCGGAAGTGCCAACTCCCTGACCGTGCTGCCCACTGAGTCACCCAGCTCTCAGTATAAACGATTACTCTGCCTCCTAACCTCTCCCACTCCCCATAAGCCCTGGCCACCTGGCTTTCACTCCACTACTCTGCTGTAACCGCCTTGAATTGACTCAAGGTCTGTGTCAAATTAGTGACACAGGAAGAATAGAAATGGATTTCTTGACCCTCTGAGACCACTGATATTCCTCCCATTAAAAAGATAAAAAGTAACTCTGCCACTATTAACTGATCCCTGATGTTCTTTCCATACTCTGACTTTGATCTGCTATCTGCTTTTTCTTTAACTGAAATTTTATTGAGATAGTTATAGATTCACAGGAACTTGTAAGAAATAATACTAAGATCCCATGTACACTTAGCTCAGTTTCCATCAATGGTAACACTTGCAAAAGTATAGTACATCACAACCAGGATATCTACATTGATGCAACCCATCGATCCAATTTAGATCTCTGCAGTTTTACTTGTTCTCGTGTGTGTGTGTTTAGTTCTGTGCGACTTATCACATGTATAGATTTGTGTATCTACCATCACAATCAAGATACTGCATGGTTCCAATACCACAGAGATTCTTCTTTTATAGACATATCCATGTCCTTCCCTTTCTTCCTTTCTAATCTATATGTCCTTTATTTCTTTTTCTTGCCACATTGCAATGACTAGAATTTCTAGTACTATGTTGAATAAGAGTGGTGAGAGCAGACATTCTTGCCTTGTTCTTGATCTTAGAGAGAAAACATTTGGTCTTCTACTGTTAAGTATGATATTTCTCATAGCTGTTCTTTATCAAGTTGAGGTAACTTCCCTCTGATATTAACTTGCTGAGAGTTTTTGTCATGAATAAATGTTGAATTTTTTCAACTGCTTTTACAGCATCAATTGATATGACCATATGATTTTTCTTTTTAGTTTGTTAATTGATAAGGTGGATTGATTTTCAAATGTTGAACCAACCTTGCATGCTTGGAATAAATCCCACTTGGTCATGGTGTATAATTATTGTTCATGTTGTGGGATTCGGTTTGCTAATACCTTATGGAAGATGTTTTACATCTAAGTTCATGAGAGATATTGGTCTGAAATTTTACTTTGCTGTATTTATTGTCTTTGTCTGGTTTTGGTATCAGCATAATACTGGCCTCATAAAATAAGTTCGTACTCTTCTGTTTTCTGGAAGAGATTGTGTAAAATTGGTATTCATTCTTCTTTAAATGTTTGGTAGAATTTTTCAGTGAAATCCTCTGTTCCTGGAGAGTTCTTTTTTGGGAGTTTTTAAGTTATAACTTCAGATTCTTTAATGGTTACAGTACTGCTCAGTCGTCTGTTTCATTTTGGTAATATGTGATTTTCAAGGAATCAATCCACAAAGTTGTGGAATTTCTGAGTGTAAAGTTGTTGGTAGTACTTCCTTATTGTTTTTCTAGTGGCTGCAAAATATGTAGTCAGATTCCCTATTTCATTCTTCTGTTTTTTGTGGAGGTTTTTGGTCATTCTTCCTAGAAATTTATCAATTTTATTGATTTTTTTTGAAGAACCGCTATCTTGTTTCATTAACTTTTCTCTGTTGTTTTCTTATTTTCAATTTCATGGATTTCTGCTCTTATATTTCCTTCTGCTTGATTTGGTTTATTTTGCTTTTCTGTTTTTAATTTCTTGGGGTAAGCACTTAGGTGATTGATTTGAGGTCTGTCCTCATTTCTGATGTCAGCATTTAGTGTTATAAATTTTCCTCTTCACACTGCTCTAGTTGCATCCCACATATTTTGGTACGTTCTGTTTCATCTTCACTGAGCTCTATACATTTTTATTTCCTCTGAGGCTTCCTCTTCGACCCATGGATTATTTAGAAGTGTGGCATTTAATTTCCATGTGTTGGAGATGTTCCTGCTGTCTTTCTGCCTTTGACTTCTAGCTTGGCTCCATTACAGTCAAAGAACACACTTTGCATAATTTCACTTCTTTTAAATTTATTGAGGTTTGTCTTATGGCCCAGAACATGATCAGTCTCAGTTAAGGTTTCATGAGTTCTTGAAAATATAATGTGTATTCTGCTTTGGAATCTGCCTTATAATTATAAACTTTCTCTAGCCCTCATCAGATTTTAGGATTAAAAGAGACAGTTGGTCAGGTGTAGCCTTCTCTTTTTTCAAAAAAAAATATTAAGGCTACCTCATCAAGTTCTGTGTGTACTGGGCCTGTCATAATTACAGGGGATTCATTCATCCATCTGTCCAACATACAAACGTGTATACGTACTTCCATTCCGAGGTTTGTAGAATACCTATCATGTGAGAGGTAGCCAGCTGCGTGTTGAAGGGGGAGCAGAGATGAGTAAGCACAGCCCCTGCCTTTAGAGCTGGCAGCCTAATCAGATATGAGGTGGACAGGACTGAGGTCAGTGCCACTGAGGAAGGAGGTCGTTAGCAGTGGCTGCGGCAGCCCAGTGAGGAGTGACAGAAAATACCTGGGGGGGCCAGGTCAGTCTTGTGGAGGAGCTGAGAACCGAGGTCAGCCCTGATGGATAAGCTTTTGATGCCGAGAATGGTTGAGAAGAAACAGAACCCGTAAAGGCGAAGGGAGGAGAAGAGAGTGTGAGAGGGTATGAGGCATTTAGCTCAGCTTCAGCGTAGCCTGTGGGGTGGGGGTGACCCTAGAGAACAAGGTGGGAGCCGACCCAGGAGAGTCTCAACTGCTAAGTTAAGACGCTGGGACAGAGATAGTCTAGGCATTGGGGAACCACAGAGGGACTTCCCTTAGGGCTGTGACTTGAGTGTTTCAACAGCTCTGTCTGGAGGTTTTGTGATGATGGGCTAGAGAGAAAGGTGATGCAATCTGGGAAGAAGGCAAGTACTTACGTGCACCTCTACACCAGCGGTGGAGCCAGCAGCAGGGGAGACGCTAGAGGCATGTCACAGAGAACTGGGGGCTGGTCAGACTTAGGGGGTGGGAAGAAGGGGTTCTGCAGATCACTCCACATACTTCAGCGTAGGTGACGGGGCAGATGGTGATGCCCGTGACTGAAAGGAGGGAAACAGGTCCAGGGTTAGGACGCTGGGTTTGGTCGGATCACACTCACATGGAGGCAGGTGTGGCCAGTGGGCAGCAGAGAGTCTGAAGCCGTAGGTTTGGGAGTCCTAGCAATTAGCGATCATGACCTTATTTTCCGAGGAAAATAATTGAGGGAATATAATTGAGCCCGTGGTCTAACCGCAGATGGAAATATCTGATATCAGTGCCATTCCACCTAAGCGGATGCAGTCGCTTTGGGAATCAGGTGGGCGTAAGAGGAACGGGAGGCTCCCTGGGCGCTGGCACTGTCGTGTGAGGGGAGGCTGGTCTGGGGACAGTGCAGGGGGTGGCGAGCAGAGGGGCTTCTGGAAGAAGAAGGGACGTTCTGCTTGCTCGGAGCCTCCGTGCTCCACTCCTCTGTGGGAAAACACAGCCTAACAGCTTTACGTTTGCAAGCGGGGTGGGAGGGGAGAGTCCCCATAACTAAGGAAGGTGGTGGTGAACTCTAGGAGCGGCTGTCAAGCACCCCTCACGGCCCTTCATCATTTGGACGTTTTCCTCTAGTTCATGATTGAAAGAAGAGGCCAGGGCCGCATCTCAGCAACAACCACGGCCAGGTCCAACCGGATGTCAGGTTTTACTTCCCAGAGGACATTTGTTAAAAATAAAAAGTGGCAAAAAGCAGAGAACTTCTTCAGATACATGAGAGAAGACTCCTGGCTGAATTCTTTACTAAAAAAGCCCTATTGTTGCCGTTTAAACAGACAGACACTGACTATGGGGAAACATCTCACAGTGCTGTGCAGCCAGGAAACAGAGCCTTAAGGGCCGCCAGGCCCGCTGGTTCGTAAGGAAGAGAGAAATCAGGAATGTCCTGGGAATTGAGAAAAATGGCAGTGACGTCATCTTTTTAGAATTTTCTAACTGAACCACCATTTTTTTGATAGGCAGGGAGCCTGTTCATCCTACTTGGAAAGATAGAGCATCCTTGTAAGTAGGGACGATCTCACTGAAACGGGGGAGGTAGGGCTGCTGTCAGCTCTTGGGGGGGGGCGTGGCCTTTAAAAGAGGACTTGGGACTCTGGGCGCTGGAGGAATGGCCGCCATCGCTCTGTAGTGACGGCGCGGATGGCGCCATGGTTAGCCCCACGTCCAGCTGGCCCCCTTCTCCAACGCTCTGATGAAATAAGAACTTGGGGCCAGGGTGTGTGGAGTGGGAAGCTCAGTAGAGAGGAAACAATATAAACTTAAGCCTGGACATTGCCAGCTGGTTCCAGCAGAGCTAGAGGACAGGACTATTTGGGCAGGAATCCAGGAAGCAGAAACACTGAGAATAGAAAAGGAACCAAAAGCTTTCTTTGCTGCTCTATAGATTGAAAAAAGAACAAGTCAGTTCAAAAATCCGTCAGACCGTCTTTCTGGAAACTCACAGTTGGGGGAGGATGAGATGGTCCTGACAGCCGTTCTCCTTTACCACGTTCCACACTCAGAGAGTGCAATGTGGGATTCCCCGGTGGCGCGGTGGTCAGGAATCCGCCTGCCATGCAGGGGACACGGGTTCGAGCGCTGGCCCGGGAAGATCCCACGTGCTGCGGAGCAACTAAGCCCGTGCGCCACAAGTACCGCGCCCCCGGATGGCCCTGTGGTCCCCCCAGAGCAAGCAGGAGGCCCCTGCCAGGCCCAGCTCTGGGCTTGGTAGCTGTGCATCCTCGGGCAGTTGCTTCACTGCCCTGGGCCTGGCGTTGAATTTTACGGCTGCAAAGCCGGGGAGGGATCCGAGCAGATTCGTAACGTCCCTCCGGCTCTGAGAATCCGTGATCTTGGATCTGCTGAACTCCTGTTGTGGCCTCTCAGGCCTTTTCTCTCTGGTGTTCTTCAAAGTGACAGCAAGTTCATCTTAGAAATGACTTTATATTCTGATGGTACGATAACTGACAACTAGTAACGATAGCAGCCAACGTCCATCAGCATTTCTGTGGTGTCAGGACACGCTAAGCGCTTCCGTGTTTTATTCCATTCCTTCTCACGATTACCTTGCGGAGTTATTTTCCCCATTTCACAGATGAGCAAACTAAGGCTTAGAGAGCTTAAGTAATGCACAGCCAGCAAGCAGAGGGGCCAGGCTTGAACCCCACTGAGCCCAGCGTTAAATCGCAGCTCCGCCACTCTGCCCTCCTGCACTAGGAGGGGCTACGGTCAGGGAAACTCCAGGGAAACATGCCGTTTTGCTGGAAATTTCTCGCGCCCGCCCTGCCCCTGGGGCCCCTGGGGAGAGTGAGTAAGGGTTGCGGCCTGGAATTCTGGATCAGGTCGGCAGGCATCGCCCTGCAGCCAGGTGTGGCCGGGACTGCCTCTGGGCCAGGGCTCCGGGCTCTGTCCCCACACAAGCCAGACACATGACACGGCTGCAAAGGCCTCTGGGGATGCCGGTGCATGCGGTTGCTTTCAGGATCCAGCCACCTGGTTGTTCCAATTAGATCAGATCAGGAGAAAGACAGAGAAGGGATTGTGTCTGCCTCTCCTGCTGCCGGTCTCTGCAGTTCTTGGTGAGGCCGGGATGAGGCCGAGTGAAATAATTTATGTGACCATAGCCGGGTCACCTCCAACACCTCGGACTCCCTGTCCCTTCTGGGTTTTCTCTGACATTTCCTGCGGGCTCTGGCCCAGCTCCCTGCCCCCTTCCACAGTGAGAACGTTCCACACAAATCTGACCAGAGAGTATTGGGCTGTCTTGCTAACAGACGTCTTTGTGTTTAATTGCTAGAACCCGGAGCTGTGGGACACCTGAGTTTCACGGAGATCCTGGACACGTCTCTGAAGGTCAGCTGGCAGGAGCCCCTGGAGAAAAACGGCATCGTTACAGGTAAGGGTCTCAGTCTTCAGGTAGAGGAGGAACACGTTTGCCCCAACACAGAGCGACGGACCCAGCCCCAAGCAGCGCGGCTGGCAGCGCACGGGTGCCTGCGGCCCCTGCAGGGTGACTAGCCGCAGGGCGGAGGGCAGAGGGCTCGCTCGCCATCCCCCAGGCGGTGCCCTTTCCTGCCTGGGCTGCAGCCGCAGAGTTTGGAGACTGGCCTCCGCGCCTTATCTGAACAAGCCTCTAGCGCCTCCGGTCGGCAGGAATCCGTGTTTCTGGTGCGTCCTCTCGTGGGCCTTTCTCTCCCTTAGTTCTCACGGCAACTCGGTGAGGCGACTGCTGAGATTACGACTGTTTACAGCTGAGGAGGCTGAGGCCAGGCGGGTGGGGTGACCTTTCCTAGGCAGCTGTGCCCTGGGCGCCCCGGCCTGCGAGTGGCCAGGCCACGCCCCCGGTGCCAGTGCCAGGCCGCCGGCCCCCTCGGGACCCTCGGGGGACCTCAGGGTGAGCAGCGCCCGGGGACCCAGGGGCGCGGGGCTGGGCACCGGCCGCCTCTCCTCTCCTACGCGGGGTCTCTGGGGAACAGCTCACCTTGTAGGGCTTTTAATGATTTTATGTTGTAGAAGAGGTTTCTGAAGAACTTCTCAGGTTCAAGCTGAATTTAAACCCTAGTTTGGGGAAAAGAATCGCAGACTTGATAAAATCCGCATGGGCTTCGGCCTCAGGGGAGGCTGGGGAGGACCGTGTTCCAGCAGGTCAGGGCTCCCCTCGCACGCCCCTTCCCCCCTCCCCACACACGGGCATCGAAACACCCTCAGGGGGCTGCGGGCGAGCCCCGGGGGCTGCCTGGCCTGATCTGCCCCGGGCGGCCCTTTCCATTCAGTAGACAGCACTTGAACCGTCCTGCCAGCCGCGAAGCGTTCTCACAGCGCAGGCCCCACCGCTCTGGCAGCCCTTCCTGGGGACCTCACGTCCGTCCGCTGGTGACCCCTCGGGAGCCGGAGCTGTGCCCGCCCCTCAGCGACTGGCCAGGTGGTCCAGCCGACCACCAATGCCCCTGGGGTCCCTCGTGAGCCCCGTGGCCCAGGAAGCGTGCTCACGCCGGCTGTGTGGTCAAGAAAACTGTCCGGGAGTGAGCCGTGTGGACCAGGGGCGGTCGGCTGTCCCCGGCCTGGCCACAGGGTCAGAGTCCCCTTCCTCCCACCCTGTGTGCTGGGTGGCAGCACCACCCGTGGGCGCCTCCCGCGTGCAGGCCCCCTTAGCGTTCCGGCTCTTGTTTACTTTCCGAACGACCAGGCAAGGCGCGTCTCGTAACCCCGTCTGAGACCTTGAGCGATGATGTCCCAGGGTCACGCGGCCAGCAGGTGGCCAAGCCAGGACAGGGGTGCCGCGTCCTCTCCTCCACGTCATCAACGCCTGGACGCGGGTTCGACCCGCGCTGCTCACCCCAGCCCAGAGCGTCCCTGTCTCGGGTCCTTGCGCTCGGTGACTCACTGGGCCCCTCGCCACGCCGCAGGCCAGAGAAACACCCGGCAGTTCTGCTTGCCAGGTGGTCAGGTGCACACAACTTAGTAAGTATTTCTATCCTAGCTCCTTAATAGACGTTTGAAAAGAGCAGACACATTAATTGAAAGAAAAGAATATTTGCATTACCTTCTCAAATAACCAGTTAGTTCCTGATGGGACGTGTGCGCCCCCAGGTCCTGCCCAGCTTCTCCAACTTGGAATCAGAGTGGACCTGCCTGCCAAAGCTCCTGTTCCACGTCGGCTTTCACGTTGTTCCTGTGTCCTTATCACAGCAACCACCAAAAACTCAGCTTTGCAAACACAGGGGGCGTCCAAAGGAGTGCGGCGCGCTCTGATGCTGACTTGTGACCCGCTCGAGCTGGAGGGCTGCGGGGGCCCCCAGACACGGGCGGGGGGCAGCACCACTCTCCCTGCAGTGCCCGGGGGACCGTGTTCCTCCACGAAACTCCTCCTTTCTCTCCCGTCACTCAGGAAACCTCCCAGCGTCAGCCCCGCCCACTGCTTCCCTGCTGGATGCCCTCTACTCACCTGGACTCGACCAGACCCCCTCACAGAGTGGAGTCCTCGGGTCCAGATGGTACCTGAGAACTGACGCCGCCTCTGACCCTCACTGTTAAATGAAGTAAATTTACGAATCTAGTTCTGCCCTCGAGAAGCTGATGTTTTGAAATACCCACTTTAAATAATGTTAAGTCCAGGAATGGGGAAAAGTCACTATTGAAACTGGACCTCAAAACCCCAATGTGTTGCACGTTCTGAGGTCTCCGTAGTAGAGGACTGCAGTGCTGAGTATGTAATGAAGAAGCCCTCCTGTGGCCAGGAGCGGAAGGAATTAAACCAGGCGGGTGCAGGGGCGGCGGAGGGAGGTTGCAGACAGCAGGATGTCACTTTAAGGTACACAAAGGGAGGAAAAACAGGCTAGTGAGAGGGAAGGCAAACCCAGAAGCAAATGCTTAGCAGGAGGCCCTACCGCCTGGAAGAAAAAGGCCTTCGAGCTCAGGCCCCTTGGGGACCGTCTGTGGCTGAATTAGAGTGAATTAGAGCCGTACCTACTGCTGATTTCAGAGGGGGCTGAGGTGGGGAGAGGCAGACCGTTCACCTCCGTCAGCTCAGGCTTCAGGGTTCACCTCAGTGTGCTGCGTTTCAGAAATCTGGCCAGGACCCCTCGGTGGACGCACTCCCCGGGCGGCAGGCAGGCCTCGCCCCCTCACAGACACACCCTCAGCCCCACCCTGCCCTTGGGGAGCACCGAGGTCTCCCCTCCAGCTTCCAGTCTTGAAGGAGCCCCCCGGGCGTCATCACCCGAGGGGAGCCGACCTCCCCAGGCTGAGCGGCGGCACCAGCACTCCCGATGGGTGGTCCTCCGTCACGCCAGCTAATAGAGCTTGAGGAACCCAATTTCGTGTTTTATTAAACAAATTCCTGTAGTTACAGGCAGCAGCTATATGTTTATTGTGGAACTCAGCCTTCGCAGCGCCAGCTGTTCAGAGCTGGGTCGCGCTGCCCCTGGGCCGAGAGCGAGTACGCGGTGGCAGCTCTGAGGGTCTGGGCCGGAGCTGCAGGCAGACGCTCCGCTCTCCTGTCTCGGGGCCGCGTTGTCCCACCACGTCTGGCCTGTGCCCTCGCCTTTCCCGCCCACCCTGTACGATGGGCTGCGGGGGAAGAGGGCCTCCCCAGAGGGGAGAGCCCGGCGGTGGTCACCTGCCAGGGACCTCTGCCCTCCGTGGGGCTCTCCCTGCCCTGGACGCTCTGCCCGGACACGCAGGGCGGCGCTCCCCAGGTTGACTGGGCTTCCCGTGGGGCACGCCGGCAGCACCCCAGAGGCCTTTTCCAGGCTGGAGGGAGAGAATTTTACCAAGTATAGCAAAAGAAAAACCGTGTTTGTGGGCAGACCTGGCCTCCAAAAGCCCCTTTCAGGAAACGTCCGCAGGGGACCAGCGACCGTCCCTCTGCGCCCGAGGCTGTTAGAGCAGCTGCCGGCAGCATGACGTCAGTCCCGCGTGCAGGCGGCTCTGTGTGCAGACGGCCCTCAGGAAACTGGGTGCCGGGAGCTCCCCTGTGCTGCCGGAAGGAGAGGCGAGCGGCAGGGCCGCCGGGCTCGCGCGTGAATTGCCCACGAGCGCTCCCTGTAAATTCCAGCGTCCTCCTGTCTCCCTGCGTGAGCTCTGGTCTGTGAGGGCCGGGATGCAGGCAGACAGCCTGGGGTTGGATGCACTGCCCTCTCGCAGAGAGTTCACGCCGGATCCACGCAGAATTAGTTCTGAAGCTCCTCCGGTCGCTAGTCTCAGTTGGGCAGCTGTTTGGAGCAGGTAGGGCGCCAGCTGGAGGCCCGGCCCCTGGCTGGGGGCCCCCCGTTCCTGCACCGGAGCCAGAGGGACACTCACGGCCAGGACGGCCCGCTCGGGGCCTTGCCCACCACACGCCCCCGCGTGGTCCCTCTGTGCGCGGCCTCCAGGCCAGCTCCCTCTCTCTGCTGGTGTTTGTCACACCCTTTCCTGAGCACACGGGCGTCTTCAGTCATCCGTTTGGTGGTGTTTGTAGCCATGACGGCAGCACACTGGAGTGTCAGTTTTGATGCCAGGAGATCCTAGTAATTCTCTTCTGCTAAAGGTGTTGTAATTGCTGTGCTTGGGCTCCAGGTTGCCGTGCAGAACAAAAGGCTGTATTTTAGGAAATTTTGATGAAGAACAGCTTTTAAACAAATAAAATTGTCCGACAGACAAGGTTGTGACATTAACAACATACGTAACGGCAAGCGTGTATGACAACATAACGACAGCCTTCTCCTCCTGTGCGTTCAGGGAAGACGCCGAGTGTCGTCACTCCATGTAGAGATTTATCAGGCTAACCTACCAAGGCCGGGGCTGGTTTCCAGGTTTGCACGTCAGGACTTCCGAGGGCAGGTCGTGTGGAAGGAGGCTCCGTGGAGGGTGAAGAGCCTGGGCCGCTTCCAGCCAGTCCAGGAACCTCTGGTGGCACAGGCTTCCTCCTTTGTAAGGTAGGGGTCGTGATGGTCCAGCCTCAGGGCTCTGGCATGAGGTTGAGCGAATTAATGCAGGTGAAGTGCTCAGAGCATCACAGGAACATCATAAATACTCTGTGGATTTGAAGTCATTAATCCTCACTGCCCTGAAGGTTTCTCTTTTTTCAATTGTACAATCAGTTCCAAAAATCTGAACTGGCCAAAAAGACAGAACGGGTTGATTTTAGGGCACCGTGGTGTTCGTGCCGGCCCACTGAGAATGCGGGAAGCCAGAGGTCAGGATGGTCCCCGGGAGGAGGGAGGTTCTAAGGTCTGGAGTCGGGAGATGGTGAGTGGTTGGCCCCCCGAGAGGCAGCTGGAGCCGCGGGCCTAGTGGTCCCCACGGGCCAGGAACGCAGCTAGGGGCTTCCGACGTGTGGCAGGGCCCCCTGCTTCCTCCACTGCCGGGTGCCCCGTCCGCCCCACCCTAGCACAGGAGCCCCCCAGCACACAGAGGTCGCCAGGCTGTGGGGCAGCAGACGGGCAGCGGCTTCTGACATTAAAATTTTATTGTTTTCACAACACTGAGGTCCCGGGACGCTCTCCTCTAAATTCTTGTTTACCTGTGAGTGAGAGTTTCTCACTCTGTTTGTTGCTTTCATCAGAGGGAGAGGAACGAGAAGACGCCTCCCAGTGCCTCTGTCTCCCCAGTTTATCGTCCGGGAAGACGGAAGAACAGGCGTTTTCAGTGCTCTGCCTTTGGCCCCGGGAGCGCCCTCCATCTCCACCTCCCTCTTTAGGAGACGCTCTTAAATGTTCTCTAATCACAGAAGCCCCCTCTAAGGGCGCTGACCCAGGGGCTGGCAGGGTCTTTTTCCTCTGAGCCCCAAACTGCAATGGCTGGATAAATTGTGATCATGAGGCCCCGCCGGACGATCCGAGTGCAGAGGAGACCAGATGTCGCTCGGAAAACAGGCCCGAAGGGGAAGGCAGAGCTGGAAGCGACACTCATGCCCTGGGGGAGAGAAACTTTAAGGCAAAAAGTGTTTTCTCAGTCATTTTGTAAAGGGAAAAGTGGCAGTGTTTCCACAAGTTAGTTGCAAGCCAGGAGCAAGCTGCTGATTTGGAGACCGTGTAGTGAAAATATCAGCTTCTACAGATGGAAATGCGGATGAAGCTTGTCTATCATTTGACAAGAGAAGGTTGCCCCGAGCACCGCAGGCTGCCAGCCAGCCCTCAGCCCCCTCCGTCCACGCGCCGGGGACCGAGCTCACCGAGATCCCAGCCCCGTCCTCCTGCCGCCCCTGTGGATCCAGCGGCCGGATTGGAGGGGCCCAGCCCGGGGTCTCGTTTCCGGGGGCTGTGGACTCGCAGCGGACTTCAGTGGGCCCGGCTGAGCTCCCTGCTCTTGCTCAGATTCTCCGAGATAAACGGGTGGCCCAGCCTCTCTCCCCGGGACCCCGGGACTCACCCTGTGCCCTCGCTTGTTTTCCAGGCTACCAGATCTCCTGGGAGGTGTACGGCAAGAGCGACTCGCGGATGGAGCGCACTCTCAACAGCTCGACGCACGAGTATAAGATCCAAGGGCTGTCCTCTCTCACCACCTACACCATCGACGTGGCGGCCCTCACCGCCGTGGGCGCTGGCCTGGCCACCTCGTCCACTATCTCTTCCGGGGTGCCCCCAGGTCAGTGCGCTCGGGGCCTGGCGTCCCCGCTGCCGCGTTTCCCTGGGCCGTTTCTCACGCTCGGAGTTGATGGGCATCTTTTGTGCAGAAGTCCCTGGGGACCTTTAAAAGAGGGGTGTCAGCTCCTGGCTCGGATGGCCGGGGGTCAATGAACGTTACACTTAAGACCAGGAAGCACGAAACTGCATTCACGCAACAAAAGAGTGAAAATGTGGGTTTGAGGGAAGGAGTGAAGAGAAGGTAGGTGGCGGGGAAAGGCACAGGGGGGAGGGGAGCGAGGAAGGGGCGTGAAGGGTGAAGAGTCTGTCCACACACAGCAGGGCCGAGGGGACCCTGCTCGCGGGGCTTTCTGGAAGTCAGAGTCTCCTCCTAAACGTTCACCCTCATCCAGCTTTGGAAATTGCACTCAACTTTTTCTCTCCACAGTTTATGTTTAAAATGAAAGTGTTTTTCCAAGGAATTTACAAAATACGTGTGGGTGTGAGAGGATGTCATGGGGCCATCCGTTCAGTCCTGTAATTAAAGCCAGAAATCTCTTGCTCTTTGAAAAGGTCAGTTGGCCTCGTTTTGGTCTTTGAGAAAAAAGCACAACGGCTTTGCTCATCAGGCCCGGAAAGGCTGAAGCCGGCATTTACCCCCATCGCACCCTCCACGCCCAGTTAGGGTTTTGTAACCTAATTATTTTCTTGGAAGCATGGCACACCACACGGGACCCGAAGAGAATACAAAACAAATAAAATGTATACAGTTTTTAAAACTCCCCAGAGGAATAACCGCCTCTCCGCACAGGGACTGTGTTTCGGGAGAAGCCGTGGGGTGGTAGAGAAGGAGGGAGTGTATCCTGTCCTCTGAGCGCTGTGACCCCACGGGGCCCTTTCTGCCTTCCTGGCCGTCTGGGGAGCCTGGAGCCCGCAGCGTCCCGAAGCAAGGCTTCCTGTCTGCTGACAAGCAGTCACCACTGCCCTCCCTCGCAGGCAGTGATGCTTCTAGCGCTGTGCAGAGCATCAGATGAGGGCCTCCCCCAATCAGTGCTGGCTCCACTCCCGCATGGCCGACTCCTGGGTCTGGGGTGAGGCTGCAGAGCTTGCAGTGGAACAAGCCCCAGGTGGCACCCACACTGCTGGTCGGGGGCCACACCTGAGGCAATCCGATGTTTTTTTAAAGATATTTTCAAAATACACGTATCCTTTCTTAAGAAAGAAGTCCTTGGCTTCCAGAGAGATGCAGTTATTCTGCGTAAACAGCCAGCTGCCAAGCACACATTTAAAATGTTGTTAGTGCTTAATAACCAGTGACGAGGAGATGACGACGGCACGTGATTTCATCTGTTAGACACGGCTGACGTACAGCGGCCGCGGTAACGCCGGGGGCACGTCCCTGTGCGTGACCAGGTTGTTCCCTGGACGGCTTGGACACCGTCCAACCGGGGCTGGGAAGTGGGCGAGCTGACCTCACCTCCGCCCCCAGCGTGACCGTGACCAGCTCTGTCCTGGACGCAGAGAAGCGCTGGAGGGGACACGGGCCCGGCTGTGCCGAGTGAACCTGATACCCAGGCTCGGGGGAGGCCGCGGGGCTGCTGTTGCTTCCCTGACGGTTCGGGTCACCTGTAGCCGGGGGTCCACCCTGGGGCAGGCCGAGCAAAATCACGTGATGACGATCCCTTTGGGGGCTGTGTTCCGTTTGCCGCGCTTAAAGTTTACAACCATCAACGACTGAAGAACCAGCTAAAGAATGCAGAGAGCGGAGAAATGTGCAAAAAAGAGTCACTTGTCCTTCGATTTAAATATTTTCCTCTTCAAATTCATTAGACGTGATGTGGAAAGGACCCTTGAGAGCCTAGCGACGCTGCCTGTGCAAATACTGAACTGATCACCAAAGAGGTCTTATTGTCCCTGTGCGAGACCTGGTCTTAAATACCCCAAACACGGGCGAGTTCAGAAGCTGTTCCTCAGATACGGCGCGGCCTGAGAGCCTTTCTCCTGCTCCCATTGCATCTTTTTCGCTTTCATTTCATCCTGCTGTCTTTCTCTAGAGTTTTCGCATCGCCCAGTAACGTAAGAGCTCTCATTTTGAACTCACAGTATCTCACTTCTGAGTGGGACGGGCTCCTTGTGGGGAGTGGGCAACCCGCCTGTGTTCAGCAAGGAGGCTTAGCCGCAGGCAGCCTGAGACGGGGGAGCCTCGTGCAGAGCCCACCCGCCCCTCGTTTAGCTGCCAGAGCAACCGAGCACTGGCAGAGCGGGAAGAGTTCTGCGCTCTCACCTGAATCCAGTTGTCTTGGAAACCAGAGCCAGGAAGCCTACGGCTCAGGACCTGCACACCTCCCCACGTCAAGCTGCCTGGAGACGCACAGGGTGCACGCTCCCCCCGCCTCTTTCGAAGGCGTCAAGGTCATTGTCAGAGGGAGGAGGGACGGTCGGTCCTTTGGGTTCTTTGAGGATCCTGGAAGAACCACCTTCGTCCATCCGCTCTTCACTCAACAAGTGTCTACTGTTGAACAGTCCCCTGCTGTTCAGGGAGATGATGAGTGAGACGTGACCCGACCTTCATGGTTTGTCATCTGGGAGCCACATTCACAGGTCTCGGTGACACGGCATGTGGCCTGGGGCCTGACGGGCCACCCCGTTGGAGTGGCAGTCATGCTGTGAGCACATTCCTGGAGAGCTGTGCTTCTCACCTTCATGGTTGTGTGAACAAGCCCTGTTCTGATATAAAGGCGTTTTGGAGCTGTTTACTTGCTGATATGTTGATACCCTTCCTACCTGTGATGGAATTTAAACCTCCACCTTTCCCCTCTCATTTATCTCCAGAGCTCCCTGGTGCCCCATCCAATCTGGTCATTTCCAACATCAGCCCTCGCTCAGCCACCCTGCAGTTCCGACCCGGCTACGACGGGAAGACGTCCATCTCCAGGTGGATCGTGGAGGGACAGGTATGGTCTCCTTGAAGCCGAGAGTTGCAGTTTCCACAGAGTAACACTGGGGCCTAAAGTTGAGAGACGGTTGACTGATGCCTTTGCAGAGTGATGAGTCCGTAGCTGGAGCTGCCTCTGGGTAGTTTGGGAGGTGGTGATGTTTGGAGGAGGAGAACCAGAGACTGGAGGCGGCTGGGATGCCGGGGTTAGGGTGTGGGAAGATGGGGGAAAACGGGATGTTAGGCTGGGCTCTTACTGGAGGGTGGGAGAAGTGATCATGGGGTGAGCATTCAAGTTGTGGTTCAGTATATGGTAAGTTCCCCCAATTTGATGGCATCGTTGGTTGAGATTCTCCTTTTAATTCTGTGTCACAATTCGCTACCGAACAGACTAAGAGGATCGTTTGGTACAACTTTCCTCTCGGATGAATGAACGAATGAATATGCATTTGCTCAGCAATGTCTGTAGAGCGTGTTTATTTCCAGGCACTACTCTAGGCACGAGGGGCACAGTGGTAAACAAAAACAGACAAAGTCTGTGCTGTAAAGGAGGAAGGTCCTCTCTCGGGAGAAGGACCCTCAGGCTGCTGGGAGAGGAACATGCGCTTTACCTGTGAGGACGGCAGGGGTGCCGGATGGCTGGAGTGAGGGCGTGTAGGGAAGAGCCGGGGGCAGGTCACGGGGAGCCTGAGGGTCGACCTTAGGGAGGACTTTGCCTCTGACTCGAAGCACGATAGCAAGATAGCAAGCCCCACGGGGCTCATGCGTCAGAGGGAGGGTCACAGGGGCCTCGGTGAATCCCAGCCACCCAGAAGCGCCTTGTTCTAAGAGCTGAGAAAACAGACAAAGACCCGCACGACGGGGGTGGTAAAGTTTCCAAACAGTTATTGTCCGTAGTAAAAACCCTAGCGATTTTCGTGACTGTGCTTGTGCTCTACTGCAAGACAATTCGCTCTTGGAAACTGGCCATAAATCAGGGCACGGATTCCATCTACATCTTCAAAACTTTCATTGAGCAACTGTTTCCAGAAACCTCTGCAGGATTCTGACAATGGGAACCAGCTATTTGGAACTGATCAATCAATGGGGCTGGAACAATTATTTACGTAGGAAAAAATCACCGTATGCCCCTACCTCCCATCAAACTGAAGAAATAAATCCCCTGGAAATGAAAACCAAAAGACTAAAAGCAAACTTTAAAACGCATCAAGGATAATCAGGAGAAAAATTGTGGGATCTCCTGGAAGCCAGTGCTGGCGTCTCAGAGTCGGCCAGATGGAGCCGGGCGAGTGCTCGGAGGGACACAGAAGCCGAGAGTCTGTCCTTGGCGTCACTGGACAGCAGTACAGCTGGGCACGGTGAACGCCAAGGACACAAACTCCGAGGGCTTCCGAGTGGGAGTCAGGCCAGGCGGGGCCACAGGAGTGGAGATGCCCACCCCTCCGTGGCTGGACTCAAGATCTGCGTCTTGTGCTTCCAGAGCCGGACCTGGGAGCGTCCACACTCCTTCTGCCCTCGGTTCTGTTCGCCAGGACAGTCGCGGGCTCCAGGCAGCCGCAGGGGGTCTGGGAAGGGTCCTTCCTTCTGTCTGTCCGAGGAGAGGAAGCGATGGGGGAACACATAGCACTTCTCTCCACACTACGTTTGCTTCGTGCTTCTGTCCCACAACTGACCTATTTATATTTTTAATCTAAAACATTTTAAACATACCCAAAAGGAAGCAGCATGATCTAATGGGCTCCCACACACACCCATCACCCAGGCTCGTCTCTTCTCTTATCTAGATCCATCTAGTCCTACTTTTTATTGTTGCTGGAGTGTTTGGGGGTTTTGTTTTCAATTAAAAGAAATTTTACTGAAGTATCGTCTATTCATACTATTACATTATTTTCAGTTGTACAACATAGCGATTCAATGTTTTTATAGATTATACTCCATTTAAAGTTATTACAAAATATTGGTTATATTCACTGTGCTATACATTAAGTCCTTATATCTTATTTATTTCATGCCTATTAGTTTGCACCTTTTCTTTTTAAATTAAAGTATAGCTGCTGTACAATATTATATAAGTTACAAGTGTGCAGTATAGTTATTCACAATCTTTAAAGGTTGTCCTCCATTTATAGTTATTATAAAATAGTGGCTCTATTCCCCGTGTGGTACAACACATCCTGTAGCTTAGTTTGTGCCTCGTACTCCCCTGCCCCACATGCCCCCCCTTCCCTCTCTCCACTGGTGACCACTGCGTATCTCAGACCACACGTCATTTTATTCCCACGTACTCAGCACTGAATGGGCACAAATTTCACAAGCACAGTGTTGAGCGAGAGAAGCCACACTCGTGATTTGAGTCCACAGGTACAAAGTCCCAGAGAAGAAAACATAATCTTGGGCGTTAGAGCACTGGTCCCCTCTGGGGTCTTGTGCGGGAAGGCTCTGGAACGTTAGGAATGTTGTTTCTCGGTCTGGATCTGGGTTGCACACCTGTTCTCATCCTGTGCACTTGTCTTCCTTCGATACCTTTACGTTAAACCATGGATGTATTTTCTCATAACGAGAATGCCATTATCACACCTGACAAAATTCATAAACATTCCTTAATATCATCTAATAATCAGGACACATTCCCATTTCCCCAGATTTTCCGAAAGCGTCTCTTTAGTGTGGCTTTGATGAGAACAGGATCCACACAGAGTTCGCATTATGCATTTGGTTGTCGTGTCTCTTAAATCATTTTTTTAAAAATTTTAACAGCTTTTTCAAGGTGTAGTTGGCATATAATAAACTTGACATTTCTAGAGTATACAGTCTGTTAAGTTTTGACCCAGACGTGCATGTCTGTATACCTGTAAGGCCCTCGCCACAGTCTAGATAGTGAGCAAGCCCATCGGCCCCACAAGCTAGCTCCCTTGCGCCCTTTGCAATCCTCCCTAGCACCCCCTCAAGCCCACCACTCAGCTGCCTTCTGCCACTAGAGATGTTGCCCTTTTCACCCAGAGCCCCTTCTGTTCCCCTGCCACTGCCTTGTTACAAACCCCAGTCCCCCGTCCCGTGGAATGCCCTCCATCGGAGAAGCATCTCCCATCTGCATCCTTGTAGTGTCACTTCACGTGTCCCCCTGCCCCCGTGTTTGCTGTAAACAGGAAGTTCATTCTAAAACCTCCATTGGATCGTTCCCACGTTGTCGTGGTCACTGTGGTGGAGAGTGATTCCTGGGAGGGGCTGGGGGCTTCATACGGCGGCACATCAGGACACATGGGGTCTCGGGACCCCCCTCTAGGGAACGTAGGGACACCGCACGATCGGCAGCCTGGTCCCTGCCTTGTCCTCCCGTCGGCTTCGTATCCAGTGGTCTCACCCATCGGTGACCTTTGCCTGGATTCAGTGTTATCTACAGATACTCGAAAGGGCAACTTTCTATCCGTCTTTCCGCATTTAGTAGCCGGAGCTCTGAGAAGCAGCGCTACCCTCCTCCCTCAGGTCAGGTCGTTACCCTGAACACAGGAAGGCAGGGCGTTGCAGAGTGAGGAACCGGCTCCCAGTCACTCCCAATGTGAACAGGTTTTTCTTTCTTCCTTTTCTGCCCTGCTCTCTCTTTTCCTGAGTGTCAGTAGGACAGGACGGGTTTTTTTGTGTATTCAGTCTGTTTCAGTCACCTACAGTCATTATTCTTTTTGAACGTAACACTGACCCATCTTGGCCCGTGGGCAGCCCTTCATGTTCTAGGTGTTCTGACCTCACGATAACTGATCTTGGATGATTTCCTTGTTTCCTGATGCAGGGGGATTTCCCGGGAGCATCTCGCGCCTTCGAGCGCTGAGCTGCAGCTCAAACTGAGCTGCCGCTGCCTGGTTTCGTTTAGCGTCAGATCGTATTTAAAGGCCGTAATCTGGGCACTAAGGGGAGGGGAGGGTGCTCATTGCTGCTGACTGCTCGTTGTTTCTAGAATTTTCCAGCGGATAGAGAGAGGAAACGCGTATGTTTGGAAACATCGTGAGTTCGTACTGATATTTCCAATTCAAATTTAAGATTACTTAACTTTGAATTTACGTTTTCAGTAACTTTTATACTAAAAGTGTGCTTTCTAGAAATATTAACAAAATTACTTATTTTCTTTATCCTGTTATTCTATAAAGAGTTTCAAAATTGCAATGTCCATGATATTGCCAAGGAGCCTGCTGAATGCCACTTATTTGTCCTTAGACCGTATTACACTGTGAACGTACAGTCAAAATACTGAGTCTAAATTCTTCTCTGTGTGTTTCTATCACCAGCCTAATACAGATTAGCTTCATTCATTTCAGTGTCTTTGTTTTGTTCTCTTGCTTCCATTTTTAGAGATTGCTTTCTTTAAATATCATTTGTACTTTTTTTTTTTTTTTTTTTTTTGCGGTACGCGGGCCTCTCACTGTTGTGGCCTCTCCCGCTGCGGAGCACAGGCTCCGGACGCGCAGGCTCAGCAGCCATGGCTCACGGGCCCAGCCGCTCCGCCGCATGTGGGATCCTCCAGGACCGGGGCCCGAACCCGTGTCCCCTGCATCGGCAGGTGGACTCTCAACCACTGCGCCACCAGGGAAGCCCTTAAAATTTAATTTATTTTTGAGCACATAACTCGTTTGCACGATCTCAAAGTCAGAACTACTAGTTGTATGCAGGGAAGTTTGTGTTCGTCGTTCTCCCTTCACGCTGTTGCCTCTCTCCCCAGAAGCCCCACAGTAGGTTTCTGGCTGGTCCTCTTTTGTCTTTTGCAGCGTTAGCAATACACGTACCCGTGTCCCCCTTCCATATGCAGAAGGTGCTTTGCTTTCTTCAGTTGAGGACACGTGAACATCACGTGCCTGGCGTGTGGTCTTCCCTTGTGTGGACGTGCAAGTTTGTGTGTTCAGCTGGTCCTCTGGACCCCTGGGGTGTGCGTTCCTCTCCTGCTGCTGCCACAACGAACAGCCAAAGCCCAGTGGCTGGAACAACACAAGTGTGTTATCTCACAGCTTTGGGCTCCGTGGGCTGAAGTCCAGGTGTGGGCAGGTTGCGTTCCTGTCCGGAGGCTCTGGAAGGCCACCGTCTCCTGCTCATTCAGGCTGTTGCCGGTGGTCCTAGGACCGAGCTGGCTGTCACCATCCCCAGCTTCTACGACCACAACGTCCCTCCCTCCACCTTCAGAGCCAGGCATGGCGGGTAGGTCCTTCCCAGGCTTCAACTGTCTCCTTCTGTCTCATCCCTCTGACCCACTCTGCTGCCCCACTCTCGCACTTTCCAGGACCCACCCCTGTAATCCAGGATAATCTCCCTATTTCAAGGCTCTTGACCTTAATCACGTCTGCAGAATCCCTTCTGTGTGGAGTAACTACCCACAGGTCCCAGGGATTAGGGTGTGGACACCTGGGGGGTGGGTGGGAGGATGCCTGCAGGGGGCGTTATTCTACCTAAAGGTGCTTTCAGCCTTTTGCACACGCAGTTTGTACTTTTGCCACTGAATCTTTGGGATAGATTCCTAGGAACGGGATTTCAAGATCAAGCGATGGATGTATATGTAAACTTCCTAGACATTACCAAATCCCTCTGCTATAGGTTGTACATTTTGCATTTCCATCAGCAATATATATAATTTGTTGCCATGCCAGAAAAAATTGAAGTCTAATTTATCAATCTTTTCTTGCAAGGTTTTGCACTTCAAGTCTTAGATGGAAAGCTTTTCCTCCTTCTCAGGTTAAAAAGGAATTCACCCAATTTTTTTACTACCCATTCTGTGGTTTCATGTTTGCATTTAGGTCTCCATCCATTTGGAATTTGTTCTTTTGTATGGAGTGAGGTATGAGTCCATCTTTTATCGCTTTGCAAATAGCTGTGCAATTGTCCCCAGAACATCTATTAAAAAGTCCATTTTTTCCTCCTGATTTGTGGTATTAAATTCCCATATGCACTTGGGTCTGTTTCTGAACTGTTTATTCTGTTCTACTAGTCAGGCTGTTCGTGCTCTAACTCTACACTGTTTAATTAGAGAGGCTTTAAAATTTGTTTTAATGTCTGGTAAGGTCTTCCCAATCCCCACCAACATACACGCATGCACACGCGCACGCACACACACATGCGCACACACGCACGCGTGCACACATGCACGCACACACACACGCATGCGTGCACACATACGCACACACGCACACGTGCGCACACACACACTCACACACGCATGCGTGCACACTGCTTTACCCTCCTTGCTGTTGTCTTATGATATCGTCTTTCTATCCAGGAACATGATACATCTTTCCATTTGTTTAAACCTACTTCTGTCAGCTCTTTTCTTCCTGGCAAAAGCACTGGGCTATCTATTCCTACCTTCGCTCTGCTCCCAAAAAGGCAGGCAAACTGAGGGGCCATCAGCGTGCCTCAAAAACTGTGATTGGAAAAGTATGCACTGTGCACCAGCGGCCCTGGCCCCCCTTTTTCTTGCCCTCCTTTCCTAGCTCTGTGGTCCTGGACATAACTTAACTTCTGCGCAAGCCCCAGCATCCTCGTCTGTAAAACAGGGTCAGTAGTGCTGTTGCAAGATGGTCGGGAGGATTAATCAATGTATGTACATTTTGTTACATTTTCTGACTCTGTTGCTGGCATATAAGATCACAGTTGATTTTTGAATTTTTTTTAAAATTTAATGAACTCTCCTGTGTTCTAAGTGCTTTTACAAACATTAACTCATTTAAACCTCATACTGACCGAGAGGAGGCTGCTGTGACCCACTCCTGCAGACAAGACCCGAGGGACTCAGTTACGTCCCCGGACCACACGGCCCAGCCTGGGAGGGGATCCGGCTTGAGCGGCCTGGCCCCTGGCCCACACCTGAGGCTGCAGCTGTGCCACCGCCCAGCCTGGTGTGAGGGCCTCAGGGCCAGAAGCTCGGAGAATGTCTTGTTAGTCTGTTAATTCTTCTGTAGTTTTCTGTAAAGAAGTCACGTCACCTGCTGCTAGTGACAGTTTTATTTCTTCCTTTGAAACCTTTCTTTCTCTTTTCTGTTTCTTGTTATTTATTGTTCTTAATGGGAGGGCTAGATCGTCCGGGATCGTAGTGAACTGGAGCAGCGTTAGGACAACCTTTGTTTTATTACTAACTTTAAAGAAATTCTTTTAAGATTTTATTATCAAGTGTGGCATTTACAAGACTTACGGGAGGTTTTGTGTGGGATTCTTGAGGCTTTGTTTTTGCAGGTAGTTTGTATTGGGTTCAGACGATGCTTTTCTAATCCTGGTTTGCTAGGAGGGGTGTTTTTTTTTTGCGTTTTTTTAGGATTAAAAAAATCGTGAAGAAGTTTACTTTTGTCAAACTGTTTTCTGCATCTACCGAGTTGTTCATGTTTTTTCTTCTTTCATCTGTTGCTGAGATGATTTATGTTGATATTCTAATGTTCGCCCGTCCCAGTGTTCCTGAGATAAACACAACGCGATGTTCATTTGGTTTGCTTTAGTTTAAGATTTGGGTTTAAGATTTTTGTATTCATGTTCGTAGGTGAACTTGGCTTTTCTGGTTGTTGGTTTGGCTTTCAAGACCAAGAGTTCGCTTTCTCACCAGTTTTCATAAATTCGGTTGTGATTGCTCTGAGGGGAGCTGAGAGGGAGGGGTGCTGACGCCCTGGCCTTGCTGGTACAGCCAGGAGCCTCGTGACCGTCTTCCTAAGGCAGCCGGCGTTCTTCATCCCAGCCGCGGGTCAGTGCAGATTCCAGGACACACCAGCGCTCAGACCCCACCTCAAATCAATGCGTCAGCATTTCCGGGCATGGGGTCCATCCTGTTTGTATGGAACTTCCCAGGTGACACAGGGGGTTGAAAAGGTACCACGTTTGCTGCTCTGGTCCTGCCTCAGGGGCCCCGTACATGGGGCCTGGAGTAGGACGTGTCAGTGATCCGGCCTCTGCCCACGTCTCTTTCCAGAGGTTCCGAGGCTCCGTTCCCCAGGGAGGATGATCTGGGCAGGCTCCGTGCCTTTCCCCAGAGGTGGCCGTGCCCCTCCAGGCCTGCACCTGGTGTCTCAGAGTGGCCAGGGCAGTGCAGGTCCATGGCACGGGGCCCGTGGGTGATGACACAGACCCCCCGTCTGTGCAGCTCCTGGGCTGCCGTGCTCATAGCTAGCTCACCGCCAGCCTGTAGCCATTTCTTAAAAGTTTGAGACTGCCCTGAAGTTCATTTTTACCTTTCACCTTGAAAGTATTTCAAAACCACAGAAAAGTTGCAAGAATACTACAAAGAATGACCCTTCACCCAGACACCCTATCCAAGTTTTGTCAGTTGTCCCCAGATGTCCTCGGTAGCAAAAGGATCCAGTCCAGGACCACACATTGCGCCTGGCCGTCCTGTCTCTCCATCCCCCTCACCTGGATTAGTTCCTCGGCCATTCCTGTCATTTCATGACCTCGACAGTTTCAGAGATCACAGGCCGTTCATTTCCTAGGATATCCCTCAATGTGGATGTGTCTATTTCTTCACGATTAGACCCAGATTATGCATTTTTGGTCAGAATGTCACAGAAGCGATGCTGAGTTCTTCACACTGTGTCTTGTTGGGTTTAACATGATATCGAAATGCCCCATCTTTGGTGGAGCTAATTTTGCTCACTCGATTGAAATGGAGTCCACCGGGTTTTGTCCACTGTAAAGTTACTTTTCTCCCTTTCACGATGAATGAGTATTTCGTGGGGAGATACTTCAAGATTATGTGAAAATCTCATTCTCCTTTCCACTCACATCCCTAGTTTGTCATTCACCGATTATGTTTTACCAGAATTAATCAGTATAATGCGGCACGCACTTGCGACCTTTCTGATTCAATCATTTCTTCTACATTTATTAATTGGACTTTTATCGTTAAAAAACAAAAGAGCTTTCTCTTCTCACTTATTTATTCATTTATTTGTTTATATCAGTGTGGACTCACTGATTCCTATTTTATGTAACAGGTTGTAATCCGTTGCTGTCATTGTTTATGGTGATGCTCAAACTTTCCTACATTTGACCCGTGGGGGGCCCTCCAGCCAGCATCTGTGTTCTTTTCACATGTTCCAGTTACTGGGAGTACCTCCTTACTTTCTGGCACAAGATGTTCCTGGATTATCTTATTCTTTTACCTTCCTTCCCAGCCATTCTCCAAGGAAACTTGGATCCTTTCAGTGGAGAGCGGTATTTAGAAAGCAAGATCTGGGCACTAGATGTGCTCCTTGCTCCTAGGGTGTCGTAGCTCCCAGGCCCTCTCAGCGCACAGAGCTAGGAGACACACGTGCCCACGTGCATGCAGGTCTACATCCAGGTCTGTCTCTATATCTGTCTGCACACACTGAGAAGCAGTAGTTGACAGCAGCGCCTCCAAATACAATTCAGTAGCATCCATTTACTCAGGCTACCCCGCTTTCCACATTTATACTAGCCCTGCTTTGCTCCCAGTATCCTCATTCTGTTTACTTACTTGCTGAGCCCCCCATATGCGGCCAGTCCTTTGAGCCGGGTGGACACCTTCTCTGCACAGGTCCGGATAAGCTCCTTTGCCTTGACCTTCTGGAAGGAAGGATGAAGGCTGCCCTAAGACTTTTAACTTGCAAACGTAAGTTATCAAAATCTAAAGTTAACCATTATCTCTCTCTTCCTCCCAGTGGTACAGGATTCTAAAATTCCTTCATTCCAAGTCATACTTGTGGCTGTGTCCAGTGTTCACTTCTTCCTTGTTTCCTACGTCCGCGAAGGCTCCGATGACAATTACCATCTTTTCTTATAGTCAGTGCTTGCTTAGCTTTCACGGTGAGTTTAGCTGCAGCTTCGCTTCCCACCCTGTTGGCCTCCAGGCACGGACCTTGCTTCCCCTTGCGCCCAGCCATGCATCTGTTATGCGTCTGTTACACTCTGTCCAGCTCTGCTCTGGCTTTGGGGCCGGAGGCTTTTCGGGTTAGCTAGTCTGCCATATCTCCAGAACTGGAAGTTCCTTTGAAATAGTCTTTCTAAAATATTTTAACGTTAGCTCAGCATGTCTAAAAATTCTGGTAGTGGTGCAGACAGTTGGAACTTCAAAACCGAAAAGGTAATTTTTTCTCCTGAAACTCGTTATTTGAACCATTTGTGTTTCAATATTCCTAGAGAGTAAATGTTCATCTATAAAAAGCAGCTTAGTGCCAAACCCCAGGGGTGAGGGTTACAGATGTTTCCTGACCAAGAGGAGACTAGAGGATGTGTCGAGCATTTCGTCACTCGGTGGGTAGGGGCCCGAGCCGATCCCGCCCCAGAGCTGACACGCACGCGGCCCCTGTAACGACTCCTCCTGCCACGTGGACGAGGTGCCCCTTTCCTCCATCCTCTGCCCTGACTCCACCAGCAGGCTGCTACCTGGTTTATGTTGTACTAATGCATTCGCTCGGGCAAATTCGTTGGAACTGGTTTTCAATCATATACTAAGTTATCCCAAGAAAATATCACAGTGATGTGGCAAAGGTTAGCGTGAACATCCATCCTGGGGCAAACGAATCCTGCTTTTATCTGTGAACGGTTCCTACTAACCTCGAAGGCATATTACAGCAGGGTGTCCATTCAAAAATCAATGAATGGGGGGCTTCCCTGGTGGCGCAGTGGTTGAGAGTCCGCCTGCCGATGCAGGGGACACGAGTTCGTGCCCCAGTCCGGGAGGATCCCACATGCTGCGGAGCGGCTGGGCCTGTGAGCCATGGCCGCTGAGCCTGCGCGTCCGGAGCCTGTGCTCCGCAGCGGGAGAGGCCACGACAGTGAGAGGCCTGCGTACCGCAAAAAAAAAAAAAAAAAACACAAATCAATGAATGGGCGTCTCTTTAAAGGCCTTGAAAGGCACCTCATTGCTAGGCCAGTGTTCAGTCATCTGCAGACTCAAGGCATAGCATACTTCGACCCACCCCCATCATCTCCTAAAACGCACATGGCCCCGTCCAGGTAGAGAACAGACCTGCAGCCTCTGAGAGATCTTTCCTGTGCCACCCTCCTGGCCTCATCACATTCCATGCATCGTCCTCTGACTCACCCCCAGGAGGGGCCACAGACAAGGTCCCTGAGGACATGTGGCACGAAGAACGACACTGTCAGTGACACAAAGACAGTGCAGGCTTTGGGGCCAGAGAGCCCGGGCCTTGAACCCCAGCTCTGCCCCTCGCATTCGGGTCCTTCAGCTGTAGAACAGGAATGACGGCACCTGTCTTGCAGGCTGCTGGAGGACTAGAACATTTGTTTACGTTTACGTATCTAAGATGTGCGTGGCTCTGCGTTCTATAGGCACGAGGTACTTTACAAGGAAAAGTACAGCCCCTCAGGGCAGTGGGAGGCCATGTCCATGTCATGTTGTCCCCCAGGAAGCCTCAGTGCACCACCGCTACTTCTCTGAGGGTGTCTTGGCACATTGCTGGTCCAGGCAGGCTCCAACTTTCCTAGAATCAACACGATGGGACCCTAGAGACCGTGATTGGCACAGGTGATGTCTTCTGGAATATTCCACACCCAATTCCCTTCAAATGGACGCAGGCTACACCCAGGCAGGCGCTCTGTGCTGCAGTGCAGTCCCAGCGTTCGCTCACCCAGTGTCTCACCCAAGAAGCGGTTGTCGCCTCCTGCCCTGTGCCTGGCCGCAGGCTGGGATCCTCGGAGGAGTGAGGCTCGGGGACACGCAGGCCAGCAAGAAGTCGGCCGCTTAGCGATTAATCACGTGGAAAGTGGGGAGGTGATTATAGAGGTTTGCTCAGGGTGCTGGTGGACGCCGGGGAAGGAGGGACGGAGTCCTTCAGGTGGCCGTAGAGGCCCACGAAGGGGGTGACATCTGAGCCCCGTCCCCAGGGACCTCGACAGTTAGCCAGGGCAGAGGACAGCTGAGCAGCCCCCGGGAGCAAGGACTGGGCTCCTGCCAGAACGTTCTGTGACAGGATGGTGTTTGCTTTCCTCCCCTCGGATCCACGTCTTTGCAGAAAAGTTTCCTTTGAATTCTGACCGTTTGTCGAAGTGCGCTGAGCAGGCTGTGTTCCTGGAGCTGTCATCAGTGAATTATGGAACCAAAGATCCTCATCACAGGAGGAGCCCCTTGAAAGGCCCTGTAATTAGCTGATGCTCAGACGTGGGTTAAAATCTTAAATACCAGGGCTTCCCTGGTGGCGCAGTGGTTGAGAGTCCGCCTGCCGCTGCAGGGGACGCGGGTTCGTGCCCCAGTCCGGGAGGATCCCACGTGCCGCAGAGCGGCTGGGCCCGTGAGCCATGGCCGCTGGGCCTGCGCGTCCGGAGCCTGTGCTCCGCAACGGGAGAGGCCACAACAGTGAGAGGCCCGCGTACCACACACACACAAAAAAATTAAATAGCAGGTTTTATGGGTATTTCTGGTTCCGTAATGCTTTGCTTAATTAGTAACCTTTGACTGTACAGTGAGCAGAACATCTCCTCCCACACTTTCACGGCGTGCGGTAAAAGGGGCGATTGCAAATGTGACGTCTTTTCCTTTGATCCTGCTTGCCGGCCCGGTGCGTCTGGGAGCCCCGCCGTTCGCAGCTGTTGGCTGTGTCTAATAGCCAAGATAACACCCGGGCTTCTCCAAAGGCTGCTCTGAGCAAGGTTTTCTGTAACGAAGATGCTGGTGGTAGCACTTGGGTGCAGATAAAACTGGTTCCATCCGAAAATGTAAAGAAAAAGCCCATTTAGTGCTTACTTGTGCATAACAGTAGCCATTTTCTTAACAGCCACTGTTTCAGGGAGTGTTATGGGCTAATAAAACGCAGCGTGGGCTGCGGAGTGCTGGTCTCTAGCTAACTACAGAGCAGCGGAGGTGGCGGGCCAGTGCCCAGGAGCCGCGGGCGAGGCGCTCACAGATGCCCGAGGTGGCCCAGCAGGGTCTGCGGCGGTGGCATTTGGAGACACACCTTCCGCGGAGAACGTGGGGTGCGGGGTGGAGTGACGCTCTGTCTCCCAAGTACACGTGCCCCCAGGGACCGGATCAGGGGCTGAAGAGTGGAAGGCCGGGCTTTGTTTCCCTTTCCTTTTGCTGACGTGCTCCCCCGAGAGGAAGCTTTCGGGGCGTACGGGGCCCCGTGTTGCCCCATCATACCTGGTCCAGGCCTCTCCCAGGAAATCTCTCCTGGCGTCGAGTTCTCGGCAAAAACACTCTGTTTTGTCGCAGTTGAGGCCCAGGCTGCTGGGCTTGCAGCCAGCACGCTGCCTGGGGGTTCCAGGTTGGGAGCCTTCCTGCCCGCCCAAGGCCTCATCTGTCCCCTCCACGCCTGCACCCACTCCGCACGTGCCGAGGGCCGGTGGGTTCCAGTCCCGAGCTGACCTCTGGGTGCCCCCATCTCCAGCGCGGAGGGAAGAGGGACTCACGGAAGAAACAGGGCACCGGGACCTCACGGCAAGTGAGGGAGAAGCAGACAGGTTCCGTTCACGACCCTCCTTTAGAGCGAGGACGGGGAGGTGTGCCCACGTCGGGGGAGCAGCTCTCTGGAACGTTGCTCTCAACGGTCTGCTTTGCTGCGTATGATTCCCAGTGATTTCTCCTCTTTAACAGTCCATCAAAGCGTTAAATAGCAAGTTGGGAAACATAGAGGCTTAGGAAGACCGGAGGTTCCCTGGAACAAGACACTCAGATGCCCGACTCTGCCCGGGGCCGTCCAGTGTTCCATCCTCAGCTGGGCCCGGCTGTTCGCAGGATGGGACCAGCTGGGACCTGCCAGGAAGTACGTGGCCCCAGGAAGGCCGGGGAGGGACAGGCTGACCAGCGAAGACGGTGCCAGAGCGGAAACCGGGCACGTCAGAGAGGAGCCGTCCTCGGCACGAGGCTGCCGGGGGTGTAGGAGACCCGTCGCGCTGCCAAGGGCCACAGGGACGGGGACCTGGCACACAGAACGAGTCCTGCGGCCTCTCCTGGCCTCGCTCCCTCGGGAAGACGTTGGGAGAGTACCAACGCCTTGAGAGCCTCAGCGTCGGACTCACACTTATTAAGCACTTAGTAAACACAGCACATAATGAAAATATTAAAGCCAAGGCAAGTGTTTGGACTCGAAGAGCTGCTCGAGTGGCTGTGGCTCCGAGGAAGGACCGTCCTTGCACTGGGGGTGTTCCTGGCACAGGCCCGTGGAGACAGCGCAGGGCTCAGCCCCGGGAAACACTGCAGAGTCAAGCCAACCGCCAGGCCAGCCCCAGGCTGGGCCCACCAAGGTCAGCGACCTGCGGTGCTCAGGACAGGAGGTGCTGGAGTTCCACGCGGGCCTCCGGTCAGAGGAGCAGGTGGGCCGCGTCCCCGGTGGGGGCAGCTGGGAAGGAGCAGCTCGTGCAGCCGGAAGCCAGCTGGGCGTCCAGCTGCTGGTGGGAGAGCGTAGTCACAGGGAGCCAAAGCCATCCCGCGTCCGCCGTCCCTGGTCCCCTTTCCCAGCAGAGACCTTCCATCCTTTGTCTGTGTGTCTTCTGCCTCCGACGGTGTGCTCTGTCTCTGGCAGGGTCACAGGCCAGATGCTTTTTATCTCATCACTTCGAGGTCTGGAGTTGGGGGTTTCTGATCGCTAATTCTCTCTCCTCCTTCCCTCCATGTGGGTGGCATTAGGGCTGTTTGCGGCCCTTTTGATAAGCATCTGTCACCATTTCAACTGTAATACGCCTTGACTGTGGTTGAATTTCTTTTTCATAATAGGAAGAAAAAGAGTGACATTTTTTCTGAACAGTCTGTCACAGATGCATAAGAGGGCTGTCACTCCTCTGATGGCTTCTTCAACGATGGCCCAGCCATCTGGGTAGATTTGCCGAGACGGGCCTCAGCTCTGTTCTGGTGTAACGCCTCTGCCTGAGCGCTTAGGTACTGAGGGGTTAGGTGACGGTGAAATATACACTCGGATATTTCAAAATGTTTACTGTTTGCTTGATTGTCCATAATAACACCCTTACGATGACTTTTCTCTTTTATTTCTCAACTTGCATAGGAAATCTGTACAAGATGAACGGTTTGAAGTGGCTTTTTTGTTCATTAGTCTGTCAGATCCTTTTAGGTCCTATTATGGGACTTTTAAAAATAAGACAGGAGAAGAAAATACTGCAGCGTAAGTGACAACTCAAGTACAACTGAGGGACGCGTTTTACTACAAATGTCATTTTCAAAAAATAGAGGTCAATGCACATGTAAATCACAACTGTCCAACTAAATTAAATTTTACAAGAGTCATAGTTTCCTGTTCTTTTTGAGGACCACTCAAATTCTTCCATCCTAATTCTCTTGTTGGAATTTTAGATTTGCCTGTATGTTTCATTTTTCTGGTCATTAGGTTTTATACTTGTTTCATTTAGTCATACATTCATCCAGCAAACATTTATTAAGCATCTACTGTCATACAGGTTTCAGGATTCATGCTACATACTAGATTACAAAGATGGAAAACTTTTAGTCCCCACCTCCAGAAACTCACAATCTGGGCAGAAATGTGGGAGGGATGATTGAGATGTAATATAATAATCAATAAAAATGAGGCTTGTGAGAATTGTTATAAAAAATGTTGCCAAGACAGTAGCAGAAAGAAAATGGGTAACAGAATAGGGTAATCAAGGAGGGCTCCATGTAGGAGGTGAACTCTAAGTTGGGCCTTGAAGGATGGATGCACAGTATTTTGATGGGGAGCAGGGCATCCCAAACAGAGAGAATAGCAGAGTGAAAGGCGTGGCAGCCGCTGTTTTAAAATGTGAATTTCACTTCTATTCAGGTAGAGTGAGGCCAATGGATCAGGAGACAACTCCCTGAAAAGACCATTTGTTTCTCACAGATCCCAAGAGGAGGGAGCACATGATGCCGGGCAGGGCCACACAGGGAAGCACCAGGGTCTCCCAGGAGGCAGAGGGGGGCAGTGTGGACCAGAAACCTCACTGTGGTTTCCGTGGAAGGAGTGGACAAGGCAGGGTGGGCAGGCTGGGGACGGGCTAGTCTGGACCATTCCAGCAGGCTCTGGGGCACAGGACCCATCCCTGGTTGTCTGGTACCTGCCCTGGGTGATGAGGGCAGGGGGACAGTGGCCCGGAGTGTGGGAGTCCCAAGGAGGAGGGGGTGGGGTGAGGGCTCTGGGTTGGTTGATTTGCATTGGAAAGGTGTGCTCACAGGTGAGTTGTTTGTTATCTCTAGGACCCGGCTGCCCTGGGAGGGGCAGTCCCAGCTGGGTCAGCCAGGCCCCGGATGTCAGGGCATGAAATACAGAAACTAGAACTGTGGCTGATACACACGTGGGGAGGGCTGAGCAGCTGCGTGGTCGGGCCCCGTGTGAGCAGGTGGTGATGGGAGGCGAGACCGGAGGGGAGGCAGGAGCCGGTGTGAGCAGCCCGCAGCACCTTTACTAAGGGTGGAGGTTGTTTGTGTCTGTAAACGTCGGCAAGAGCCTGCATCTCCTGGTCTCTGAGCATGGGCCAGGGTGTCTCGGCGCTCCCCACGCTTCACCCCAGCAGAGTCTCCCGACGGGCCTTCACTTCGGAGCCCCAAGGCCAGGTCCCCGCATCACACGAGCATGTGTCGGGCCGGTTCCGGTGTTCCAGTCCCTTTCCCGACCCTCCACACACACCCCGCTCCGTGAGCGATGGGGCCCGATCCTCGCCGGATCTTAGAAAGTGGCACCAAATCCCGCCACGGGGTGCAGGACGGCGTGGGCAGTCCTGTTTGTCCTTGAGAGGCTCTGTGTCTGACGGGAGAGAAGGGACAGACACAGATGCCGTCCCCCCCACACTTGTGACAGACACGGAGGAGGCCAGCCTCGCTGTCGAGGCAGGGAGGAGAGGAACCAGGGGTCCGGGGTCCCACGGCAGGACGGACGGAGACTGCGGCTGGAGGGCGGGCGGGTTGCCGAGACCGGTCCCGAGCCGCCCGGCGTCGTGGAGCCGCTCTTGTGTGCGGGGCTTGGGCCAGGCACAGGGGCCCACAGACTCAAGGGAGGCAGGCCCCCAGGGCCCCCAGTGCAGGGACAGTCGTGCGTGCACACGTGGCTTCCAGGAGAAGCCTCTCCTTGGGTAGGGGAGGACTTCATGGAAAAACTGGTTCCTAGAAGGGTATTTCAGAGGGGGTGTGAATAAGGTGGCAAAAACCCAGGCGCGCATGGGGGGAGGTAAGACTGGGGGGTCGGCCTCGAGTCTGCGGACAGTGAAGGCCGTTCAGTGGAGCCTGGGCCGGCGGGTAAAGCCGTGTGCCGTCCGAACTGGATGACGACCCGGTCTCTCACTTTATGGCCGCAACAGGTGAGGCCCAGAAATTTCTGAGGCCTGAGTGTTGTGGGCATTGTGGGCTGGGCTGTGTAGGGTGACCGATGGGGAAGGGGGGCCTTCCCGAGATCAACAGCCGGGGCTCCATCTGACCTGTGACTTTCTAGCTGCTCATCAGGGAAGCAGGCTCGCGAGGCCAGTGGCCGTGACCGGACGCGAGGGCAGGCTAGTCGGCAGCCCTGAACTTTGGTCTGTTTTGAGGAAGAGAGGCTTTTCTAAGAGATGTCATTCTTTTCTTTTAAGTCACTGAGCTTGACTATCCAAATAGTTCAAGCGACCGGTCAGGAGCTTCTAAACTGGGGTCCTGTCAGTGAAATCAAGTGAAGGTAAGACAGGCCGAGGGGCCTCCCAGCATCGGGCAGACGGAGGGGGGTGGGCAGCAGGCGTCGGGGGTGAGGCCCTGGCTCAGAGGCTGGAAGCAGGAACGTCCTCCCGGCGGTCAAGAGGCACAAAGGCCGCGCCGGGGTCTGAGCCGTCCTCATGGAGGGACGCCAAATGCCAGGAGGAAGGAGGACACTGCTGAGGGGAGAAAGGAGGGGCCGGGACAGACCCGGGAGAGATGTTGTTTCGGGGTCACTGCGGGCAAAGGAGGAAGCAGAGGAGAGGTGGCTGGGAAGCCAGACGGGGCCAGGAGTACCCAGGGTCACAGACCCAGGAGAGCAGCATTTGAGATCGAGGGACGTTTAAGGCAGAGGACCAAATGGTCATTTCACAGCCCTCCTGCTTCCGAAGATAAGAAGAGTGTTAAAGGGCTTCCCTGGGGGCGCAGTGGTTGAGAGTCCGCCTGCCGATGCAGGGGACACGGGTTCGTGCCCCGGTCTGGGAAGATCCCACATGCCGCGGAGCGGCTGGGCCCGTGAGCCATGGCTGCTGAGCCTGCGCGTCCGGAGCCTGTGCTCCGCAACAGGAGGGGCCACAACAGAGAGAGGCCCGCGGACCGCAAAAAAAAGAGTGTTAAATAGTTAAAAAGTAAATGAATAAGCAACTAGCAAGGTACTGGGGAGGAGCGGGGAGGGCGGGGACCCTGCTTCTGGCTGCTTCGGAGCAGGAAAACTCAGTGAGTGCCAGAGGCACCCCGCCCCGCCCCCACCAGCTCACGAGGGCTGCAGGCTGTCCAGACTCTTCGGGAACGGGCCTCGAGCCCCGTCCACCCTGAGTCCCCTCCTGGCTGTGCTGCCATCTGCCAGCAGTGCCGCACGGAGGGGCCCCAGCTGTCTGGGGCTCCCTGGGAGGCTCCACTGGCTCAGGCATGGGGACACAGCTCAGCCCGAGGGGACGCGGGAGCTGTGCAGGTTGCTTGGCCGGCAGGTTTTCCTCCTGACACCGGGGTTCGGCGGGTTTCCATAGAGTGGATTCTTCGAGCATCTTTCCCCCTCTCCTTAGCTCTGGGTGAGAGGAGAGCTGCTGCCTCCCGCCTTCCCCGTCCGGCACGTCCTTTCCCTGCGCAGCTGCAGGTCCACGTGCTTCCTCTCCACGTGCAGTTACCTTGTGGGCCAGTTAATGCCTGTCCTGTCAGTGGCCACTGATCCCTGGCCTCCGGGTGCCGAGCTCATCATGGCAACGACGGCCATGGCAACTCGGGCTCTGATGGAGAAACCACTTGGCAAGGCTGGCAGGGTCTGGGACCCCAGGAACTAAAAGAGCAGGTGTGTCCGAAGGCGCCCAGTGCAGGCGGGCCATGGGAGCAGTGGCCCAGGGCCCTCCCGTGGAGGTGGGCAGTGGGGCAGCCTCCCCTGGGGCTTTAGCAGAGGACGGCGGGCTCCCGGTGGGCCCTAATGACCACCCCCGCTGAGTGGCATTTGAAACGCGTGGCGTTTCTGCTCTTGTAATAAGTATTGTAAAGTGCTGTTTGTTAGCATTAAAAGAAAAAGAAGGAAAAAATTGTTAAAATCCCAGCCTCCCCACGGAGCTCTGGTTGGTTTTATCCTTAAAGAATCCTGCCACACGCTCTGCCTAGCCGCTGGCTAGGCAGAGAGCGGCCGCTTGCTTCTAGAAAGGCCGTCGTCGTGATGGTCTTGAAATCCAACCAGAGAGCCCAAGGGGCCCAGCAGGGATCAGAGGACTCCCCTTCCGCACTGAGAAGGCTCCTGTCTCTTTAGATCCAAATGTAAACCTTTTATTGTAGAAATTTAACCCCCGCCACCGCCGAGGTCTAGAACTACAATCGTGTTTTCGGTAATAATTTGTTTCTGGAGCTCAGTGCCAGGCGGCCCGTTTTCAATACTGCCCTGGAAGTCACACACACGTTTGTCTGTGTATTCATTCGTGTGTTAAACCAACGGGTCGGGCCCCGAGTTTGGGCTGGACCCTGGGGGAGGTGCTGGGGCTTCAGTGGCGAGTCAGACCCTGAACCCACCTTGGGGGCTCGTGGGACAAGTGGCAGCAAGTGTGGAAGACGCCTCGGGAGGAGGCGGGAGACACACCGCGTGCCCTGTGGCGGGACGCAGGCAGGGTAGGTCGCGTGGTAAACACATAGGTTCGGGGGCCAGGGGTTCTCCGCTGCAGCTTCGCGGCTCCATTGTGAGAGCATGAACGTGGGGCCGGCCGTACACGAACCGGTGAGCGAGGCCATGCGCCAGTGAAACTTTATTTACAAAGCAGGAGGCGGGCCGGGTTCGGCCTGCGGGCCGGAGGTTGCAGGCGCCAGCCAGAACTAGAGCCTTGCTGAGTAAGTCTGCCTAAGGCTCCTCTGCCTTAAGGACTCTGACTGTGTTTGACTTACTATTTAGGATTTGGCCCAGACCCTGTAAAGTGAGCTGCAAACCTGTAGAGGCCGCAAACCCAGAGGTTGCCGCTGTGCTGCTCTTCTAACCGGTTTCACGTCGCATGTTGCCGTCTCCTTGCGGCTTCCTTCCCCACACTGACTCAGACTCCGCCTCGGGTGCTCTCCCCTGAACCACCTTCGCACCTGCTGCTTCCCTCATCCGTGAGCAGCATAGATCTTCGACACGCACTGCGTCTGAGCGAGAACTGGGTGTGATCAGCCCTGCGCCGGGTCACGTGGAAGGTGCCGGCACAGCACGGAATTAGAACATCGCCTTCTGGCGGCCTGTGGTGGGGGGATAGTGGGGGGCGACGGGGTCCCGTTCATGGGGGCTTCCCAAAGGCCTGGTGCTGCCCAGGCCCAAAGGAGCTTGCCGGCTGCGTGAAGGAGCGGAGGGCTGGGTGCGTGACGGACGTGCGGGCGCTTGGGACGATATGATGCCATTAGGTCGTGACGGCTGGGCCCGCAGGGAGAGCGGCAGGCGGGGTCCGCGGAGACATACGGCGCCCACCTGAGCCCCCAGAATGCGGCCTCCATTCAAATCCAGGTCTTTTAAAAAGGAGCCAGAGCGCTGCTGGGGGCGGGGGGGGGGGTGACCTCGGGTGTCGCCACCCGACACTTGTAGGTTACGCTTATCAGAGCGAAAGCCCCACAGCCAACCCGCAGCCCCTTCTGTGGGGTCCCGCGCTGCAGACGCAGAGAGCTGGCCGCCTCGGTGCAGGGCCCCGGACTCCGGCCGCGTCCTCCCGATGTCCCTTCAGCGGCTCGCTGCTGTGCTGCCTCCCGGGCTCGTTACCCGCTCTGGCCTCCTGCCCTTTCCCCGCCATACGTTTGTGGCTGGTCATCCCATGTTTTATTTTGACGCTTTCTAGCCGAGGTGAAATCGTGATAAACATAAAGTGAACCGTGTTAGCCTGTATGGTTCACGAGTTAGCGCCTCTGCAGCATCCCCCACCCCCTCCATCTGGTTCCGAAACCTTTGCCGGGCTCCACCCAGCCCCCCATGCCCGTCAGGCCGCCGCTCCCCTTCCCCTGGCGCCCACCAGTCTGCACTCTGTGTCTGTGGGTTTACCTGTTCTGCATATCTTATGCAATGGGATCATGCAGTACGTGGCCTTTGGGGTCTGGCCGCTCTCTCAGCACCACGCTTTCGAGGCCCGCCCGCGCTGTAGCAGGTGTCAGGGCCCCCCCTTCCTCCGCTGAGCAGTGTCCGTCCTGTGGCCGCACCGCGCTTTGCTTCTCCGTCATCCCTTGATGGACACTCGCGCTGCTTCTTCCCTTGGCCGCCGTGAGCAGAGCGGCCGTGAACGTGTGTGTACGAGGACCTGCGGAAGAACCAGTTTGCACTTCTTCTGGGTGTAGACCCAGCGGTGGAAGCGCTGGGTCACGTGGTGATTCTAGGTTTTTGAGGAGGTGCCAAGCCACTTTCACGTGTTTAGTCAAGGGTATTTGGAGTTTTGCGCTCAGTTTCTTGGGGACTCATGCCGCCCGGCCCCGTGTTTGCTGTCCCCCTCTCATCCTCCGCGTCCGTTTCTCCAGTTTACCAAGGTCATTTGAATTCTCGTGCCACCCTCCCATGACCACCTGCCAGCCTGCCTGGGACAGGGATGCAGGGACATGAAGAGACCTCAGAGGCTTCCCTGGCTCGTGGTGACTCGTGTCCCCCCGTTGTTCTCTCGCGGGGACAGGCCCTGGGGCTCTGCAAGGCGGCGCGAGTGGGGCAGAGAGACTGGGGCAGGCAGAATTCAAAGCTGCCTCAGAAGGTGGCGAGAACCACGAGATGTGTGGCTCGGGGGCAGGCTGGGTGGTCCTGGGAGGGTCAGAGCCACGTGAAAATACCTCCAGGGCAGCCGACCGGACGGGAAGTTCACGGACGGGGAATAAATCAGCAGGAATGGGTCCCTGGGCAGGACCAGAGGGCGGGCAGGGCGCCCCACTTGGAAAGGGCTCAGCTGTGCCCCGAGGCGGGTCCTTACCACCTCAGCAGCGAGTCCCCTGCGGAAGGACCTCCGGTGTCCTGGCCAGCGGCTGTGTCTTTGGTGTGTGTTTGGGCAGAAGGGGTCAGGGTGGGAGCGGGAAAGGCTGAGGCCCCTACTCGGCTGCAGTGGAAGTGGCTCTGAACCCTCCGTGAGGACACCCGGCCACCCAGGTCCCGTGGGGTCCTGGGCAGGTCTTCTCTGACGAGTTATCCCCTCGGCAGGAATGAAGGGCCCGACAGCCAGGTCCTCTCCTGCACCCGCGGCCTCAGAGCGCTCGGGCAGTTGTGCCCAGGTCCTGACTGTGAGCTGGTGACCGAAACGCCCCCAGGCCCAGTGGCAGGGACAGAGGAGCCCACATCTCAGAGGCACGAGTTGGGGGTGTGCACACACAAGACTCAACTCGCCCCACTCGTGGGGGACACTGGGCGGCCGCACGTACATGAATGGCAGCCTCCACCCTGTGTCGTCCAGCTGGTCCCAAGACCTCCCTTCCCCAGGTTGGAGCCGTCGGCGACGAGGAAGAGTGGGTTACCCTCTACGAGGAGGAGAATGAACCTGACGCCCAGACGCTGCAGATCCCGAACCTCACGCCCTACACGCATTACAGGTGAGAGCGGCGGGCCGTGAACCCCGCACGAGGAAGGGGGTGCCCCCCACCCACAGGTGGCCCCATCTGCAGTAGTGAAACCTGGCTGCATGAGTGTAAGCAAGACACTTCCAGGTGGACATAACAGTAAATTGAACCTTTCGGGGCACGAGACACGGTCGAGTGTTATTCCAGGGAGGTGGTACCCGATGCTAGGTCAGCCACGCCCCCTACCACCAACGCCGCTGACCAGGCAGCCAGCAGCATGGCTGGTACATTAGGCTTAGTAGCCAAGGCCCACGTGGCTGGAGATGTGGTGCTTTTCTTTACAAAACTCCACGACCTCTGGGGACCGTTACTGTGCTGTGTGTACACAGAGCAGGCGTCCTCAGAGCACCCTTCTGCTTCCCCCTCCCCGCCCAGGACTAGCAGTGATCAAGCACTTAATGTGCCATTTAACCTTTGCTCCTTGATCCTGAAACCTATCCAGGCAGTACACCCTTGGCCTTAACAAAGGGTAGGCTGGTCATGGGCTGGTAGAGACATCGTGACTCCGCCATAAGGTCACTGAAGGAGGTGGAATGTCCAGTTATCACCAGATGCTGAGTTTGATAAAGTCACTGTTCTGCCAGGATGGATACATTTCATAAGATCGGGGAACAAAAGACTCAGAATGACTAATTCAGGGAGTAAAAGGTGAGATGTTACATCTTTTTGCGAAGGACACTTTTTCAGTACGATACAGCAGGCTTAGGGGTTTTGGAAAAAACCTGACGAGAGATGCTGTTTAACTTACATTCATTTGACCATCCTTCCTAAGATTAGAGCAGATGAATCAAGATACACTTGTTTTTAGAGAAAAACATTCAGCATAAAATGACCTGTTGGGATGCAAGACTTGCCGTGGGAAATTAGTATAAGCTATACAGTCATTTCCAAGATCAGAAAGTGTGATTAGAGATCAGTGAACCTGTCTTAAAATCACGTAAATTTAGGAAGCCCCTCTAATTAATATGTGTGTCTACTTAGGATATTTGTTTGGTATATAAGTTCAATTCGAATAGTTGTACACATTAATAGAGAAGAGATAAAAACTGAGAACATTAAAAAAAATAAAAAAATAAAAAAAAATAAAAAAAAACTGAGAACATTAACATCGACTTTAAAGAACATCTAATTCCACCCTCGTTTTATAGACAAGGAAAAAGGCAAGTCAGCGATGGGGTGAGAGTCGCAGGGTGTGGAGTCTGGGGCCCTTGCTCGTCTCCTGAACCAACAGAGGATGGGTTGCAGGGCACCCTTGGTCATTAAGAGACACTGGAATTTCAAAGCTGTCATCTGGTAGCGACGTTGTGGCATTCCACTTCCGTTAAAGAGCTACTTGAGCTCTAACCCCCTGGTCTCGCCCTGAACTTGAACCAGCCAAGGGCATCTGACGGCACAGGTTCTGGCCACGTAACCCATCCAGTCACGCTTCCCTCGGAACGGGAAACTGCTGAGTTGCGGTGCCTTTACCATTCTGTGGAGGCTTTTAGGGCAAGAGGCCATATATGTAATTCACATTTTTAATGAAACCAGGTGGAAAGAGCGTGGCCTTGAGCAATGGCCTCTGTGATACGGGCAGACACGTATCTGCCCCCGCCCACCTCGTACCCCTGGAAGTTGTGGGTGGGTTTCCATCCTTCCACATTACCTCTTGTGCAGAGTAACTCCGGTCGTGGGCTTTGCTTCCAGGTTCCGAATGAGGCAGGTGAACGTCGTCGGTGCCAGCCCCTTCAGTCAGTCCTCCCGGGTCATCCAGACCCTGCAGGCCCCCCCGGACGTGGCCCCCACCAGCATCACCGTCCGAACCGCAAGCGAGACCAGCCTGCGGCTCCGCTGGGTGGTGAGTTGGGAGGTGGGGGGCCTGCGTGGGAGCCCAGAGCTTAGTCATTTCCTAGTCTTGCCTTGTCCCGGTCCAAACTAATCTCATCGTTAAACCAGGAAGTATTGCATTTTGCAGTCGGTGTTGGATCTCAGAGCAGCCCCCGCTTCTTATTAATTAGTAGCATGACTCACTGGCTTCTTGGAACCGAGGAATATCTTTGGGGAGGAAAGCCGCTGGCCCTGCAGGCTGAACCTGTTAAGTCCTTAAGCCAGGTTGACACGGAACCAATACTCGGTATTTGTAAGAGAGCCAGGTTGATATTGAATCAGAACATTTCCCCACAAAATTAAGCTGAAATGTATGAAAAGAAATTATGTCCAGCCAAAGTTACTGAAAGGACTTCATTTAATTAACAGAAGAAAAGTTCCAGGGGAAAGTAGAATAAAGGTCATAAGAATATTCACCCCAGAACATCTCTTCCGGGGACTTGGCCCCCTAAGACAGGCCCGTGCATGGAGACCCTCACGGGGGGCGGCCCCAAGACCTTGGCTCACCGCGGACTGTTGTCCACTTCCAGCCGCTGCCCGACTCGCAGTACAATGGGAACCCCGAGTCCGTGGGCTACAGAGTTACGTGCTGGCGTCCCGACCTCCCGTCCACTGCGCTGGCCCAAGTCATCAGCGACCGGCTGGAGAGGGAGCTCACAGTCGAGGGGCTGGAGGAGTGGACAGAGTACGAGCTGCAGATGCAGGCCTTCAACGCCATCGGGGCCGGGCCCTGGAGCGAGTCCGTGCGGGGCCGGACACGGGAGTCAGGTGAGACGAGGGCTGGCCGGGCCCTCCCCGTGTCTCCCTGGAGACCGAGCAGAGCGTCCGCAGTGTCACTGGCATCTCGCTGGTTCATCCCCCACTCCCCTGCCATGTCTATGTTGACACTTTCCTGAGTAATTAGGTCCAACTGCATTAGAGCCCATGACGCTGCTTTGAAATTGATGATGAATTCTACCAGGGGCTAGACTCGCATTATTACCTTTTTAATTAGGGGTAATTCTCACCACCAATGATGAAAAGTAGGAGTGTACAGAGACTCTAAGGAGGTCTTTATAATGCAAGGAGTTCGGGACCTCCTTCTGATAAAGTCACGCGTGTGATGTGCTGAGCCTCCCCTGCGCCAGAAAATAGACCCTCAAGAGCTCGATTGCTTTAGGACAATGGCAGTTTATTTCTCTCTCGTTACAGCCTAAGATGGGTGTTCTTGTTGTTGGGTGGCTCTCGTCCATGAGGTGATTCAAGGACCCAGGCTCTGCTGTCCTGTAAATTAACCACCATCTGCATGCAGCTGCCAGAGGGGAAGAATGAGCAAAGGGTGGGCGCACCTGTGTCTTAACACCTGCGCAGAAATGGCACACACCCCTCTGCTCACGTCCGCGGGGCTCGGGCCACCGCTCATGGTCAGGAAGGAAAGGAAAACTTTCAGTGGTCTCTCTGGAGAATGCTCTTCTTCTAGGCTTTGCGGTCAACATGGTTTGCAGGACCCTTACTGGCCTGGTTCCAGTTAGGTAATGAGTAAGATTTTTTTTTTTCAAATCTTAAAAACATAAATACTTTGTAATTAGATGGCAGAGTTTATCCTGGTGGGACTCGAAGCAGCTGAAATGTTCATCCTGAACACTGCGATTTTCTCTGCCTGTCTTCTCATTAGGAAACCAGCTGTGTTCTAGGCGCCGGGGCTGAGTTGCTGTGATCACAGGGTTGCCCTCATTCTCTGGAGATGTGGATGGCCTGCCAGTAAATGGTTTCACATGTCACTGCATCTTAGGAAATCAGCTATTATTTGTAGATCTACAGTGAGAATTGGGCATTCATGGTTTCAAAGATTAACCCGAAGGAAGCAGTTAAGGATTGAGAGGTTGACCGTTTGTGTTGCTATGACAATGGCTTCTCTCTTCACAGTCAGGGATGGGAGTTTAGAACATAGCACTAGTATCTTGGGCATAGAGTATATTTTCTGCTCTCACCTGATTCTAAATAAAGTCAGGAAACGAAGTTAGGTAAATGGGAGGCGTACCTTCTCTTTGAATGCTAATGACTCCTTTAATTCACACTTGATTCCAGGTGCCAGCTTATCCCTCAGTTTTTTAGAAAATAAGCATGGGTGTAAACAGTGTCCTGGTAACTGCCTCGGAAGTTACGACACCCGGTGGGGGCCCCCAAGGCACAGAGAGCACAGGTGACACCATGGGAGCCACCGCCAGAGGCAGGGGGACACAGGGCGGCATGTGTGGCAAGCATGCTCCCCTTCAGGGGGCTGAGTTAACCGGAAACCGTGAAGATTCTTTTCCTGTGACCCTTATCTGCTCAAATAAATTAATATTCTTTTGTTGAATGACTGAATAACGGAATGAATGACTCTCAACTGACATATTTGGGAAGAAAAAATTTTTATCGGCCCAGTGGGCTGACTTGCATCTTCTCTCTCCAGAAATGCCAGGAGGGCCCCTGTGCTTGGGACTAACAGGCACCGACAGTGGCATCTCTGTTTTGTGGGCACTGGCAGCCGGTCTGGTGCCTGAGTTCTGAGGACAGTCAGTCAGTGTAGCAAGTGGACAAAGGGAGGGGGGCCACTGCCTCCTGGGCATCGAGCCAGGGAAGTCGCCCTTTCCTGGGGCTTGCAGCCCTCCCAGGACAGAGGTGGCTGAGCCCAGGTTCAGTGTCCCCCAGAAGCTCGCCCTGTGCGGTGGCAGCCTGTTGCTGGGCCTCCTCTTCTCTCCATCTCAGACCTGCCGGTCGTGGGAATGACCAGGTCAAGCTTGCGACGACGGAGCAGCACCTCTTCCAGGCCCAGCATGAATCCTGGCATGTTTTTCTTAAAGCCTGTGTTCATTTCCTGGGGCTGCAGTAACAAAGGACCCAAACTGTTGGCTTCAAACAACAGATATATGTTCTCTCGTAGTTCTAGAGGCCAGAAGGTGGAGACCGAGGCGTCAGCAGAGCCGTACTCCCCCTCTGGAGGGGCCGGGAGGGCCTGTCACAGCCAGCCCCCAGCTTCCAGAAGCTGCTGGGCTGGGCAGCACAAGCCTAGTCCTGCCGGGGGGTTCTCCCCACGTGCACATCTGTTTCTTCTCATACGGACACCAGTCCTACTGGATTAGGGCCTACACTACCCCTGTGTGACCTCATGTTATTAATTACATCTGTAACAACCCTGTTTCCAAATAAGGTCACATTCTGGGTAGTGGGGTCAGGACTCCAGCATAGGAGCTTGAGGGCACACACTTCAACCCACAACAAAGACCAAATCACTTCAGTGTGGGAACTCTAGGAATCATAGGTTGGGAGCACTGTCGTCGTGCAAACACACATTACTTTCCGGATTCAGACTAACTGACTAACAGAGTCACCTTCACAGTGGCTGTGCCATGAGGAGGAAGTACTTACGCGTGAGTGAGCGAATGGGTGGATGGGTGAATAGATGAGTGAGCGAATGGATGGGTGAATGAATGGATGAGTGAGCAAATGGATGGGTGAGCGAATGGATGAGTGAGCGAATGGAAGGATGAGTGAATGGATGAGTGAGCAAATGGATGGATGAGTGAATGGATGGATGGGTGAATGGATGAGTGAGCAAATGGATGGGTGAGTGAATGGAAGGATGAGTGAATGGTTGAGTGAGCAAATGGTTGAGTGAGTGAATGGATGGATGAGTGAGCAAATGGATGAGTGAGCGAATGGATGGATAAGTGAGTGAATGGATGGATGAGTGAGCGAATGGATGAGTGAGCGAATGGATGGGTGAGCCAATGGATGGGTGAGCCAATGGATGGATAAGTGAGTGAATGGATGGGTGAGTGAGCGAATGGATGGATGGGCGAATGGATGAGTGAGCCAATGGATGAGTGAGCGAATGGATGGGTGAGCGAATGGATGGGTGAGCGAATGGATGGGTGAGCGAATGGATGGGTGAGTGAGCAAGTGAATGAATCAGTGAGTGAATGAAGGAAAGAGTGAACCAGCCCACAGGGCGGTCCTGGGGGGTGACTGAGAAGACGCCAAAGCCCCGTCACGTGTTATGTACCCATGAGATTCGTGAACTTGACGTGTTCTCCTTTTCGACCGTGGAGGCTCTGGGGGGTGCTGAGAGCTGCCCTTTTCTTGGTGCCTGTTACTCCCACACAGGGATGTGCACTTGGTAACCCTCCCCTCCCCTCCCCTCCCCTCCCCTCTCCACCCACCTGCCCCCCACAAAGTGCCCCGTTTGGAGATGTCAGTAAACTGGTGTATGACGGTGAGGATTTCCGTCTAGGATGAAAGTCACAGTTCTCACAAGTTAATATAAGACTCAGACGAAGCTTGTTTTCTTGCTGGGTGGACTCAGGTAAAATTGAGCTCCTAAATACCCAGGATTTATGGAATTTGTTGCTAATATTAAAGAGATTTACATTTCTGTGCAGGTTTAATCTGATCACTGCAAAATGTTCAGAATACACTGCTGTTTCAAGGACTTGATTATGTGGGTAAAAATGAGACCTTTATTAGTAGAAGCCTTTAGACTTTGGGCGCCAATCTGTTTAACTCATTCTCTGCAGTTCCTTCAGCCGCCCCTGAAAACGTGTCAGCCGAGGCCGTCAGCTCCACCCAGATTTTACTGACGTGGGCTTCGGTGCCCGAGCAGGACCAGAATGGGCTCATACTGGGCTACAAGGTATGTGCTCAGGTGACCTTCCTCTGCCCACGCTGTGACGGTGCTGTCACCTGTCTCCCCAAACCCGTGAGCCCACATTTTCCTGCCGATCTGCAGCTCTGGCCTGTCTCCTGATCCCACGTCACTTGTCTCGTCTACCTTCATCACAGGCTGGAGATGAGGCTTCGGTGTTCCCTCTTCCTGTGGGCCAAGACAAGGCACTAAAAGCTCTGAGCCTCTTTCCTCTCTTGTAAAGTGGGAGGAGTGATGGTAGCTCCCTCCCAGGGCTGGTGTGGGAAGTGGCTTTTTCTGTAAAATGCTAAGGACGTATCATTAGATCCCTGCGCGTGTGTCTGCACGTGTGTCATCAGCGGTGAGGGCTGGACACCTTCCAGCTTCTCTGGAAGGCGTTCCTGGGTTTAGTCTTGTGTGTGTTTACCCAGACCCTTAAAAACCTACTCTGTTTCCGTTCCATCCCCTCCCCCAAGAAGCAGGACAGATCTTCCTGGATTTGACCGCAAGGCCACGCTTGTCTCGTGCACTGCCGCCTTCTCCTCCCCGCTCTCCATCATTTAGATCCTATTCTGTTTCCCCACCTGTTCTCATGCCCTCCCCCGACCCCGGCACCCTGATGGCTCCCTTCTGGCCCCTTTAGACATGGCGACCCCGCTGCGTGGGTTCAGTGACCAGCACTCCACGCCCCCTACCTGGACCCTGGAGAAGAGCGCTCGCCAAGCCCTTTTCAAAGTCCCCCCTGATGAGCCCCTCTTTTACGGCCCTCTGGTCACTGATCTGAGGGACCAGTTCCGAGAGGGTGAGCTTAGGGAATAAGGGGGAGCAGGCGGGCCGTGGAGGGGGCATCTCAGCATGCTGTGTCTGCAGCGTGGGCAGTAACTAGCCCAGGGGTGGGGCCTCGGGTTCAGGGGGAGAGCACAGGTCCCCTGAGGCAGGAGCCTAATGTCCCAGTAAGCCGGGCACACGAGTGGCTGCTGGCCCCTTGCACGGAAGCAGCACGTCTCTGTGTTCCTAGCGAGCCCTGGTTTCAGTGGCTGCCACTGGGCACCTGAAACCCTGTGAATTACAGCGGGGCGTCTGGCTCTCCCAGTCCGGCCATGGCTGGGGCACATCTCCAGCTGCCTTCCAGTCTGGAGTCCAGCTGCTTCATCTCCATCTTTCCCCCAAAATGCCAGTGGATAGGAATTAGATCCCTAAGCCCTCAACACGGCTGCCCAGGGGGAGGACCCTCAGTTGCCTGGTCCTTGCCGCGTGGTCCAGGCCCGCGAGGCCCCGCCTTGCACACCGTCCTCCTGACACCGCCCCCCCCCCCCGTGTGTCATGCTCAGATCCTGTACCGCGCCAGAGATCTGGATCCTGAGCCCAGGAGCCACGTGGTCCGCGGGAACCACACGCAGTCCGCGCTCCTGGCGGGTCTGGGCAAGTTCGTGCTGTACGAGCTCCAGGTGCTGGCCTTCACCCGCATCGGGAACGGGGTCCCCAGCTCGCCCCCCATCCTGGAGCGGACCAAAGACGACGGTACGTCGACGGCTTGCCTTTGCCCGTCTCCCAGGTTTGCTGTCACCATCCAAACCCTTTGGATGGTTGTCATTTTTAACTTACTTTTCAAAACACTCTTTTTTCTTCGTTTCAGCACAGGAAAACAAAACAAAGTTGTTTTCTGGTCACTGAGCGCTTCTATGGCCAGTTTCAGCCGGAGTGAATGTTCACAGCCTAATTAACAGCCTGAGCACAGTTTCATCGTAGCTCTGCTGTAGGCAGTGCAGTAAAGGCCGGGCAGCTGGGCCAGAAAAACCTAAGGCCTGGTGGTGTTGGCACAAACCTGGCTGAAAACCCCACTGCAGACCCCGTGCCGCAATTCTAGATCCTCTGGGCTTCCCGCTCGCGTTTGCATAGTAAGGGGTCATTAGAGGCCCCACAGAGTGCGGCGTGTGACGGGCTCCCAGGATACCCGGGGTTCGCAGCCTCCGTAACAAGTACATCTTGACGGCATTGTCTAAATCATCAGGAAATACGTTTCTCCACCTTGCAGATGTCAAACACTTAAAGGTTAGCTGCTTTACATGATCTGTGTTAAATAGACCATGATGAATATTCTGGGGGAAAATGCCAGTCTCCCCCCAAAACACCCAGGCTCAGAAGCAGCTGACAGAAGTGAAACACCCACAGATTTTCTTAAGCATCTTTACTGAAGTAATTAAATCAAGCCCCGAACGCACTCTGACCGCTGAGTTGACAACGTTCTCTCCGTGTTCCTGGGAGACACCCGTAGCTGGGCCTCCCCTGGGTCAGAAGAGGGGGCGCCTTGAACCTGGTCCTTCCCTGGGGGCTGGTCTCAGGGCGGCTGGAGTCTGAGAGGGACCGTGTAACCTCAAGGTCATGTCTTTGCAAAACTATATGCTCTGTCGAGGGCCACACACATAAAAAGTAACAGGAGCTTTTAGGAACTGTTCCTCAGACTCGGGCAGTTATCACAGTTTCTTCCCAAAGTATAGGCTGGGGCGAGTCATGGACTGATTTCTCTTTCTCTCTCACAATCCCGATGTAAACGTGTTTCTCCTTCCCCTCATTTCATTGTGATGCAAATGATCAGCCTTGGGGACAGTGAGGGGGCAGAAACCACAGAAGACAGACGTCAGAGTTTCCTATTCGTGAATTGGTCCTGGTGTGTGAGCCCGTGGCCTCCTTCATTCATTTATTTTACCTGAACACAGGGGTCATGACACATGTTTATAATTTAAAATACTGTTCTCAACCTAATAGCTTGAGGCAGAATCCAGCAGCCCTGGAATGACTGTAACGCACGTCGTTTTATGTGTGTATTGATTGCTGCAAGCTCATTGCCTCTTACCTGGGAACCAATCAGTTCTTAAGTTCCAACAAGAAGTTCCCATGCTGGCCACACGCTTGCTCGCCTCTCCATTTAAGTAAATATATTTTACGACGGCCGTGACGCTATTATTCAATGGTGCCGGGATACATAGCTGGTTTTTTAATTACCGCTGCACCAGACCGCACAGAAGCACTATTCCGTGTGTTTGTGGACATCAACTCTTAATTTTCTGGGATAATGTGGGAGAGGGGTCCTGTGCCTAAGAGAAAAATCATTGGTTATAGCCATGTTACTTGGTCAGTAATTGTAACCTCCATTGGGAGGTGGGAGGGACCTTCGGCCACCTTATTTATCTGACACCTGCTTGGTGGATGTCCAGCCCAGGAGAGGAATCAGCTCAGATTGGTGAAATCTCTCCTGTGACTTGACGTACCCTCTACGATGCTGTTTAGCGACTGGGCCGCTAGCTTTAAGTAACATGCTCACAGGACTCACAGCATAGCTCATGAGCACTGCTTACGCCGCTTGGAAAGCAGATGAGCTGGATTCAGAGTGAGGCATTTTCTCAAAGTCATTAGGGAGACACACAGAGATTCCAAAAGTCACTTTCCCAGAACTGAGAGTAACTCACCCATGAACGGTGTCATCGGCAGTCATGACTGTCCTCGGCCAGCCCACAGAACCCTCCCCCATGAGGCCCCGTCGTGTACCCACGTGACATCCCAGCGGCGCCTGAGTCACCGGTCTTTTTCTCCCTTCAGCCCCAGGCCCACCCGTGAGGCTTGTGTTCCCAGAGGTGAGACTCACGTCTGTGCGGATCGTGTGGCAGCCACCGGAGGAGCCCAACGGCGTTATTCTGGGTAAGGGAGCGGCAGTGACTAAGGAGATCACAGCTTAGAGACAGATCACAGCTTAGAGGGAGATAACAAACAGATCGATTTCATCTATTTTTATTAGATGTCTAAGAGGTTAAAAAAAAAATCCTGTCTACAGCAGCCTGGCGTCTTCTGAACTGAGAGACTACAGCCCTCTAACTGTGTCCTGCACTAAGGTTTCTTTGCAGAATGAAATTTACATTTTGTTAGCCCAGAGTTTCGTGTTCGTTCGTGATTCGTGGCAGTCTGTACTTGACCTTCCGTCCGCTCTGAAATAACCCAGCTATTTTGATGTGTGTTTGGAAAACCACGGGCTTGTTTTTCTTGGAAGATTCACTCCCAGGCTTTGATCCGATGTCCCGGAGACGTCTGTCTTCCGCTGCAGGGCCTGCACCTAACCCTTTGAGGAAGTTTCCCAAGTGAACTGCATGCTTAGGTCTCAGGGAAATGGTTTACTCTGAACTTTTCACTCAGAGCAGCAGCTCTGATAACTTTGATGAAAAGCCTTAATCTGTCCTAGTTTCCTAAAGGCAGCAAATTTTATTTTGAAAAATCATCAGCCCCTTTATTTGTTCGCCCTTTTCCACCAGGACAAATTAAGGGCCTAAGATATGCCAGGCCTCAATGCTCAGAGTGGTAGGTAAGGAGTGGATAAGATGTAGGTGGGCCGTCCTCGCAGGGCAGACACCAGCGACACTACCACGTGGTCGCGATGCGGTAGGGGTTCCAGGAAACGCCCTGCAAGCCACGCCTCCTGGGCCAGGGGGCTCAGTGGGCAGAAGGCATTGTCGGACTTTATCTTGAGGATGAGTGGTAGCAAACCACAACTTGGGTCCGCTAGCCCGCGCCCAGTAAAGCCAATCTACTGACATTGGGTTGCAGTAGGCGTCCAGGGCAGCTGGTGCTCAGAACACCCCAACTCCCCGAAGCGTTTCAGCAGAGCATTTTTAAAGGCCAGGCGAGGGAGGGGGGTCGCGGGGTGTGCGATCAGCTCACGCGCAGCTCTCTGAGTGGTTGACGGTGAAGTCACAGGGCAGTGGCACAGGGGTTCACGTGATCAATCCTCAGGCTCCAGTAGGTCTGGGGACTACGTTTCGTGCTCAAGGTCATCGAGTAGTTAATGTCTTCCACATGCTGGAGGTTTTAGCATCTGTAAAACAGCTCAGGGTAAGGGCATCAGATACTGTTATCTGGGTACCTCAGAGAGGAGCTACAGCAGAGGATGCGGGGAGGGTCCGTGCTGGGAAGGCCCCATAGGGTCCCGCTCGGTTGCATAAGTGGTTTCCAAATCCTTGAATGGAGCGCTGCCTTTTGCCTGTGGGAGCACAGACCTCCCAGAGGGAGACGCGGGCCGGGCCGGGCTGTGAACCACTGGGAAGGCCATGCTTCGCGTGCAGGAGGGGCCAGAGGCCCAGACCTTTCAAAGTGGGCCTTTAAAGGCCAGGCACGAGGCCCGGTGTAAGCTCCAGACGCAGGCAGCCCTGAGATGCGGTGTTAACCTCCTCACCCACGGCAGACCCCACGTACGCCTGCTTGGGTTATCGGGGATTGACGGCAGGACCATAAACGCGGCTTACAAACAGCAGTAAAATGCACCACTTAGACCTGCTTTTGAGCTGAGGATGATAAGATTTGGTCTAGAAAGGGGTTACACTTAATTGTTTTTAAAAAAATTTGAAAATCTGTGCTGAGGACCTTGAGAAGCGAAGTGACACGACCGGATGTGTCTTTTGGATAATGTCGGGCAGCCGTGAAAAGGGTGAACAGCAAGGCAGATACTTATTGAGTTCTGACTTCATTAAGACGGAGCCCGGGGCTCCCGAGTCATCTGCACAGCAGGCCAGGGGCCCTTCGGCTCCACTCTTTCCTTCTGCAGTTCCTGCAGCCACTTGGCGGTGACGACAGTGTTTCTGAACTAGGGGACCTCTGGAACCGCAGGTTCTTGCTGTTAAAATCACAACAAACAGCCGGAGAAGCCTCTGTTGCCGTGTGCGTTTCAGATCCCGTCCAGCTGAGGAGCCATCGCAGGCCAGTCTCAGGCCCTGGGGCGGCAGTGGTCTGCAGAGCTGGCTGCTACCCTCCAGGTTTCCTGGAGCCCGCACGCCGGCAGGGCCTGCCCCCGACTCAGTGCCCAGCCTACAGCCTTTCCCGGAACAAGCAGGGCGAACACGCAGGGCGAACCGTCTGTTTACCCAGGGCATGCCCCAGCACGCTGTGGAACAGGAAACGTTTCCAGAGCACAAGATGCGAAATTCCACCTGTCACTTCCAGCCCTAGGAGCCTTCCAGAGCGGTGTTGTCTGTGAGGATCGGGGGCCCCGGCTGCTGGGGAAGGAGGCCCCAGGCCCCAGGCCCCCGCCCCCGCCTCTGCTGATAGCCCGGCTCGTCCCGATTCTGGGATCATCTCTGTGCTCTCCTCAGCTTTCCGGGCCGATAAGAATTAGTTCTGACAGCAGGACTCCACGGGGATGTGCAGAAGGCAAGTGTGCCCTTCACGTGGGATTCCCTCTTTGCGCAGACCGCCGTGTGCTCTGGTTTTGTTGCCGTGACTTTGAACTGCTCATCCGAGGGCTTCCCTGCCAACACGGTGAGGCTCTGGCCCCAGCCAGCTCTGAGCCGTGGTACTCGCCTGGTGCTTTGCCAGGAGAGACCCCCTACCCCGGGCCGCTGCTCTTCCTTTGACGGTCACATCAGATGGCGTCTCTGCCTGCGGCTTACCCCCTCGCCCATCCCGACCTGGGCTCGGCTCTTCTCCTCTTTGCTCCCAGAGCGCCTGCGCTCACAGTCACAGCACGAATCCTCCGTCCACAGGAGACCGGCGGCTCACTTTAGAATCGTGCCACCTGCTCTTAAGGGTGTCTTCAACATCAGTTTTTCTGATCATGAAAGCACGTGTACAATGCAGGTAATTTAGATAGCGTTTCACATTCATCCAGTTTAGAACCACAGAAAGTCTGGCGATCCCCAGCAGAGAGGAGGATTTGGGGGTGCAGCGTCACACACTCTCGTTGGGGGCGTGACCTGGCACAGCCGCGGTGGGGCGATCCAGGCATGGGTGCACCCCGCACCCCAGGTCTTAACCCTGGAGAAATCCTCCGGCCTGTTCACAGGAAGAAACGCACAAGGAGACCCACTGCAGGGCTGCTTTAAAGAACAGAAAATTTTAAAAAAGAAAGAACTGGAGACAATCCAAATGTCCATCAATAAGGCAATGAAAAGGTAAACTGCGGCCTATTCATTACCGCAGAAATCACGGTAGCAATTGAAGTAACGAACAAGACCTACATGTGTCAACATGAATAAGTCTCACAAGCATCTGTTGAGTGAAGAAAAGCAAGTTGCAGAAGAATATATCCAGCTGAAGAATGTCTCTGTACATCTAAGCACTCCACAGACATTACCGTGTATCATTTACGGCTACACGTATATAGTAAAAGTGTAAAACCTTGGCAGGAATTTGCAGTAAGTTGAGAATAGGGGTTACCTTTGAGGAAGAGGATCCAGTAAGACCACCAGAATAGCTTCAACTTTTTTCTGTCATGTTTTCTCTCTTATAAAAATAAAAACAAAAACCATAAAAATTAGGCAAAATCTCGAGATTTGTTCAGTGCGTGATGAATACATGGGTGTGTGATCTATATTATTCCAAGTATTTTTCTGCATGTTTGAAATACTTTAGAGTACAGCTGAAGTATTAGTTTAGAGTACAGCTAAAGTATTAGGAGAGTAGCCCCCGCTCACCGCAACTAGAGAAAGCCTGCGCACAGCAACGAAGACCCAACGCAGCCAAAGATTAGTTAATTAATTAATTAATTTAAAAAGTGACAACGGCCCTCCCCTCTCCTCCCCACCCCGGACCCACAGGGACATGGCCTGAAGACCCACCACGGGCACTGGCCGGGCGTCATGTCCGCGGGGACGTCAGGGCAGGTGTGGCACAACAGAGGGTCGCACGCGGCCCAGCCTCTTCGGGCTGCAGAGGGTGTGATGCAGAGACAGGAACCAGGCCCAGAACTGCTCGTCTCTCAGGATGTGGCCCCACGTACACAGCCCTGAGCAGCGGGCCTCATCCTCCCGTGGATCCCCAGGCAGGCACGGTCTGCACGACCTCTCCGGCAGGACCACGGGCTGCCCCCTTTGGGCCTCCCCTGTGTTTTAAACCCTGCGTGGCGGACAGGCTGGGTGGAGGGGGCAACCCCGCAGCCACGTGGCCGGGCGCCGACCTCGGCGAGTGAATTCACACCAGTCACTTAGTCCCTGTGTGCCTGGGCTTCCCCACCCTCCAGGGGGGCGGCATGTCCCTCCCTGGTCGGGCCAGTACGCGGTGCACAGAGAACCCAGAACAGGGCCAGCCTCCCAGCGAGTGCCCGGTCAGCGCCAGCTGGAGCGCTGTGGCCATTCAGTATCTCACCCCTTCTCTTGGGCCGGGGAGTGTTCTGCATCACTGTGTATTTACACGCAGTGTTTACTCCGTACCCACCAAGGGCGGGTTGCACAGCTTTGCTCTCCGCTACCCTGGCGGCTGGAATGGAGGCTTTATGCTGGAAGGCAGCATGGGGCCAGGTCACAGGACTCCCCCGAGGCACTGAGAAGCTTGGGTGTGGATCTGTAGTCCCTGGGGGTCGCTGAAAAATCACAAAACTCCAGATAAGAAGGGGGTCATACTTTAATCCTTTGACGGTTCCAACCGTGGCCAGACAGAGGCTAAGTGAGACAATGCTCTGTCCCTCCAAAGTGGGAGACATCACACTGGAGCCTCTGTGGCTGCAATGGCGTTGAGTGGTCATTGTAACGAACGCTGTCTTGGGTAACCTGTCACCTGGATATCGTTACAGCCAGCGCACTAAATGGCAGGTGCCGTAGGAAAGATGGGAAAACAGGTTCTAAAGATTCGGACTGGTGTCCACAGGGGACAAAGGAAGACATCTTTCTTCGAGACTCACTTTGCATCCAGGGGCCTTGAATCAGCGTTCCCACTCCAGCGGCGCGGCCTTCTGAGTATATGACCACCTCTGAAGCCAGTGCTTTTGTAATCTGTACCAAAACGTGTTCTTACATTTCCAAAAGAGATTAACAGCGGGAAACGCTGGAGGCGCCTGGAAGGAAAAACACTTGCTTATTTGTGTAAATATTTTACCAGGGAGAGCTGGCGGCATTCAGAGCCTCCCTCTGGGGGGCGCGGTGGGAGCCACCGGAGAGTGGCCATTCCCCCCCCCCCACTTACCAACTGCTCCACAGTCCCTTAAATGCTGTTACACTCAAGTGATGCATGTGATCTTCAAATCCACGCGGGTTTGCCCTGCCGGACACGCCAGATCCCCCCCCCACCCGGTTAGAGGTCAGCTTGCCCACGAGGGCTGAACCTTGACCTTTAGCTTGTCACACAAGGGTGTGCGAGGACTCTGCTGGGAAGTAGGGGCTCGACTATGATCCGAGTTTGCAAATGCGTCGTTTCCTCCACTGTTGCATTTGTCAGCCCCCAGCCCTCAAACGGATAAGCCATAAAACCAGCGAGCCAGCTGGCATCTGGGCTAGGCTGACGCTTGCCTGCAGGGAGACTCAGCTGCTGTGGGTTCCACGAACCAGGAATGGGCGTTGGGGGGGCTGTCACCAGCCACACCCCCCGACAGTGCCTGCAGAGGGGTCGGCAGCACCGGACCCCTCTCGTGGCCTTGGCCTCGGGGCCCCGGGGATGGTCCCCGCACAGGCGACTCTCAGATCGACGCCTTGTGTTTGCCCGGGAAGCATCCAGTCTTTATAAAAGCCTGCCACCACCTAAAATGTCTACACGATTCTCTCAAAATAAATCTGGGGCCCTTCGACAGCCAGATCATTGAACCGAGGCAGCCGAGACCCCCCGCCGGCCCCCGCAAAGGCCTCCCGTCCTCAGCGGCATCTCTCAGACTCTCCTGTTTGCGCCTCCCCCGCGCGTGGCCCGGAACCTGTCTCCTGCTTGGAGCCTCGACCTCTTTGGGTCCTGATTTTCTGGATGAGCCATGTCTCCCCATCTCCCAGGCACTTCTGAGCTGCTCAGGCTTCTCTCACCCACGGTTTTCGTCTTCGCCGTGGGGCCCCGCGGCTCGTACGTGGCCTGGCTTCTCCGAATGCCTGTGTCACCGCGGTTCACTGTGACCTTCAGGAGCGGCTGCTCTGGGCGCCTCTCCTCCCGCCGTGGACCCCGCCCCCTGTTCCTTCCTTGCGTGGCTGCGGCCTCTGACCTCACGTCGCTGAGATTCTGCTCGTGTTTCTGAGCTCCCTGGGCCCAGAGTCACATACGAGCCTCGTCCCGCGAACGCCATCCTCGTTCCTGACGCGCGAGCCCGCGCTCGGCGTTTGCTCCCGGCCGTCTCTGTATAGAAGCCTCTTCCGTTGTTCATCACGTCCGTGTCAAGGTGAGGGGCGGGCATTCATCTTTATCAACGCACCACAGAACGGGGACAGTAGGGGTATTGTCTCTCTTTTAGGGCAAATAACAGGAAGATACAAACATATCCCTCGGGCCGAGGAATTTTCTCCCAGTGGCTCCATGTGGGACCTGGATCAGAGAGAACAGCCCAGATTTCACGCAGTTCTCTGGGCAGCCGGGAGCCCTCGGGGCTCAGGCAGAAAGAGCCATTGAATGGGAAGCGTCTCGTGTGGGGCAGAGCCCCGGCCTCTCCACCTGCCCACCCTGCTCGGGAGCTCAGAGCGCATCTCCTGGCAGCCTGGCCTCGGTGACCCACAGCAGGCCTGTGGACTGGGACATCCACTTTGCCGTCCCGCTGCACACCTTACTGTCCTCGTGTCCTGCCTTTACAGCCGGCACAGCGCCCTGGCTGCGGCCGGGCCGAAGGCTGGTCTCCGCAGCCGTGGGTGAGCCCACCTGCTCCTTGCTGCCTGTCTGTCCCCCCCTCAGACGTGGCATGGCTTTGGCTCCAGGCCCTGCCGCAGGGGACCTGACCCGCCCCTCGCCTGAGCCCCTCCCTGCACGGGCACCCCAAGGCTCTTCCAGGCACCCCATCTCTTGGGCTGCTTTCTGAAACAACGCGTCCCCTCCAGATGGAACGTCGCCCACGGAGGTTCGCGCTTGAGTCCAGCCTCAGGCCGGGCACCGTGCCTCTCGCTGCGTCTAGATGCTCTTCCACAGTCACCCTGAAAATATCCTGTTGAGTGGCCAAGTTGTTTTCTATTTTGTCCCCCTTTCCGTGACGTCATCAGGATCCTATCATTTTAGAGCAGGAGGGAGCTCTGTCCTGTTTACTGGGTGCCCCGCGCGCCCGTCCTCGGGTGTGACACGGAGACACTGTCATGTGGACCGTGGACCACCGCGAGGTCCGCACGTGGCAGGAGTGACGCGCCTGGAGGACAGGGGCCCTGATGAGCGGGGCTGGTGTTTTTCTTTATTCGTAGCTAGAAACAAAAAGTCGAGAGTTGAAACTTGCCCGAGGTGAGAAAAGCTAGGCTGGGTTAGGACCCGGGTCTCCTGACGACATCCTGCTACGTGGTCAGGGGCTTCTGAGACACAGACAGACAGACAGACAAGAGACCATCTAGAAGCATACAACACGCCATCCAATGCCAGGATGGCAAGGCCGGCAAGAGACAGGACAGGGAGTGAGCGAGGGACCATGTGAAGGAACCGCTCAGGTGGAGGCGAGGTCAAGGGTCACCTTAGCGTCGTGTTCTGGGGGTGGGGGAGGGCGGAGGTGGAGCCTTTGATGGAGAGCAGACCTGAGCCAGCCCAGGAAGGGGAAGGGAGGGGAGGACCTTCAGGGAGACCGGTTCCCATTTCGTTCCCAAATCCCAGCTCACAAAGATGTGCCTTTGAACAAAATCTGAGTTTCATCCCAGGATTTTTAATTCCAGCGGCAGATAATCTGAGAAGAGATGAAACATCATAAGAATAAAGGATAAAGAAAGCACAACCGTAATCGTGTCCTGTTCCTAAAAGTGTACAAATCCTCTTTGATTCAGGCTTGCCAGGTGAAAGGTGATCTGAATTAATGCGGAGTCTTAATCTCTCACACACACGACTCCCCGAAATACGCAGGGACAAGTTAAGGGACCGAACGCTGGCTGGTGGGGTCGTGAGGGGAGCTCCCTGACGGACGTCGGGGGCCCCCGGGACACCAAGTGTTAACCACAGGGCAGCGGCCGCCCCGGTGTCCCGGCGCCTGGGTGTGCTGGTCAGGTGGTTTCTGCGCCTCCCGCCGTCTCAGCTGTAGGCACACCGTCTCACACTCTGAAAAAGAAACCTGGTCAGCGCAGTCCTACGCAGAAATTCAGTGTGTACGCAGACAGGGCCCGGGTCTCAGACATACGTACGTTCATCTGTTTTTAACGCAGTTACTTGTTTGTTCTTTGGGGAGGGTTGGTATCTCTTCTTCACTAGGAGTGGTATTCGAATGGCCGTGCTCACTCACCCTGGGCCACACCTCCCTCTTGACGTTTTTAAAGTATTGTGTTTGATCATGTTCTTATGGGTGGTCTGTGTCTGCCTGTGCAGTCTTTGTGCTGGATGGTAAAGTTCGGATTGTCTGTGCAAGATATCTTTCCTTAGTTCCCTGCTTTAGTTTGGGAATGTGCGTGCGATAATGACATTGGTCAGTTGCTTTCGTACGGGGCACAGACAGACTTTCCTCCGGTGGCCAGGGGGACACAGAGGCCCCCAGTCCCCCGTGAGGCGTGCTGCGGCCTCTGTGGATGAACCACATGCCCACGCAGACCACGCCGCCCTCGGACAGAGGCTGCCTCCAGGCCGTCTGATCTCCCCCTGTGCCCCTCGAAATCTGCCGAACACAGGCGTCGCTTTTCACCTGCAAATCCTGACAACGTAAAAATAACAATACAACACCTAAAAGCCGGCGTAGATGTACTGAGGTTAGAGCTGGTGTAAAAACATGGATTTATATCACTCTCGTAGCAGTGAGTGAGTTTCAGAAGAGAGCTGGGGCTTGATGCATCAAGTAACGGAGAGAGAAATGGACCTAAAGCGTAAAGGCCCAGGCCAGGGAAGAACACAAGCAATAATGTAGCTAATCAGGACAGATGGTGTGACGGACAAGGGGGAGGTGAGCGGAACGGGAGTCTCGTGCTTCCACCACGGTCATGGTGAGGGGCCAACGGGTGCTGTCGGAAGTCGGAGGACCGAGTTCATCGCATCACCTGGGACTAGCAGGGGTGAGGACCAGAAGGGCCGGGGATTGGAAGGGAAACCGACTCTGACAAAGCAGATGCCCACCGCAGAGGTGTTAGTGGTGACGCAGAAATGAGCGGGCTACAGGGAGCGGCACGTTCTCCCGGAGCCGGGAGCACAGAGGGACACAAGCTCCCGCACCTTGTGGCTGCCGGGGCACCGTCGTCCCTGGGAGACATGCTCTTCTCGTGGGGCAGGATGCCAAGGGCCCCACTCCCTTTGCTGGGAGCCTGGGGTGGATGCTTTCGCTTCTCGGGACAGTGTGACTCCGTGGAGAGTGAAGGCTTTGGAGCCGGACAGACGCAGGGCTCAGGCCAGCTCTGCTGGTGACTTTCTGTGTGACCTCAGGCTGACTACTTACCTCTCTGAGCTCTGCTGCTCCCTGGCAGGACCACTGGAGGCTCAGGAGGTGCGGACCATCAGGCGTGCAGTAGGAGGGCACTGCTGCGGTGGCCACGCTGACCACATTGCCCTCATTTTCAGGACGCTAGGTGTCTGGGAGTCTCAGAGTTTGGGCTTGGGCTCCCGATGCACCCGAACTCCAGGCACCCCCTCCTCCAGGACCGGGCAGGGCCGAGGGAGGTGCTAGGGGAGGTCCAGGAGGAGAGCCGCTGGTCGTCGGTCAGTGGGTGGGAAAGGACACGTGTCCAGCAGGACACCCCGGGACAGCTGGCCGCCACGGCGGGGAGGATGGCCACTGGAGGCAGAACAGAGCTGTGCGAGCCTGTCCAGGGTCCTGCAGACATGCTGTGACGGTGGTCACTGTGGACAGGGCTGGGCTGCCAGCCCCCGTCTGCATGGCCATGGTAGTGACCCGCAGTGGTTAGGGGCTGAGCGCTAGGGCACACTCTGCGTCTGACCCCACGGGATCGTCCTCCTGGCCCCCCACGTGGGGGGCACGCTGAGGCTCCTTATGCAGGCGGCAGGTGCCAGGAAGCTTGGCCACTGATGGGGTCAAAGGCTGTGTGAGTGGGAGGACCGAAGGAGCCCAAGGAGATGCCCGAAGGAGCAGAGATGCCCACCCGGGGCAGGGAAGCCACGGAGACGCAAGCTGCTTGAGGCCCGGAGGGCCTGTCCCGAGGGCCAGCAGCCCATCTCCACAGGGGCCGTCACACCCACGGGACGCCCTGCGAAGGCAGAGCTGGGGTCAGCGCTGCTGGCCTGGTCCCCTGAGGGTCCCCGTTGAACTGAGTGGCTTGGCTGTCATTAGCGGTGTGGAGGTCACGGCACCGCCACTTCTGGTCTTAGCGCAGGACTCAGCGGCTGGACCACAGTTGTCTGGGAGCCCGGGAGGCTCGGGCCGGGTCTGCAAGTCCGCTCTGCCTCTTCAGATGCGGGCAGAGGGGCCCCAGCAGGGCCTGGTGGGGGAGGCCTGGTCCTTAATGAAGCCCGATCAACCGTGAACCCTTGATGATCAGGGGACTTTGAGAGACGGTCCGAGCCGGGGGCCTGCCCCGAGCTGATGTACTCCCTTCTGCGTCCTCGACAGTGGGACGAGCTGTTTCAGGGGAGCCCCCGGCTCAGAGCCACAGGGGTGGGGCTTCTGGGAGGGGCGGGAGCGCCGGGCTGGCGGGAGGAAGCGGGGTGTGCAGACAGACAGACACACAGACATGGTCTGAGCACAGGTGTGAGAGCCTCCGGGGCAGCCGGCTCCAGGGAGAAGGGCGTTCCAGGCAAGAAGACCCTTGGGGGTTGAGGGCAGGGCCACTGGAAGGCGGGCGGGGGCAGGGACAGTGGACACAGCCGCCATCCGCGCTGCTCCCTGGGTCCTCTGGGCGCCGAGGACCACGGGGAAGAGGAAGCTGTTTTCACATCTAGTTCGTGAAGGAAGAAGAGGGGGCCTGGCGCCCCGAGCCCCTCCCTTCATCACTGAGCCTGGCTTCGCTCCGAAGAGCCCCAGCCTGCTGCTCAGATGCTGGCCTGGGAGAGGGAAACAGCGCAGAAACACGTGGCTCTGTAGGGTTTCCTGGGTGGCGGGACTGGGGGCTTCCCCGTGAGTGAGGGCACAGCTGACCAGCAGCCCTCGTGCCCCCCGCCCAGGGTACCAGATCGCCTACCGCCTGGCCAGCAGCAGCCCTAACACGTTCACCACCGTGGAGGTCGGCGCCACCGTGAGGCAGTTCACGGCCACTGAGCTGGCCCCGGAGTCCGCGTACGTCTTCCGGCTGTCGGCCAAGACCCGGCAGGGCTGGGGGGAGCCGCTGGAGGCCACCGTCATCACCACCGAGAAGAGAGGTAAGACCGGGAGGCCCAATTCCCTGCCGGGCCAGGGGAGGGGAGGTCACGCGTGCCTGGGGAGGGTGGCTGCCCGAACTGCTCGTTCTTTAAGCACCGCTGAGCCTACCTGGAGTTGGACGCACAGCGGGTCTCACAGCCCAGCACTCGCCCCAGGCTGGGCTCTCAGGCCTGATCCTCCCAGGTCCAAAGATAGAGAGCTCTTCTCTTCCCCAGCGATGCCAGAGCTTCCTGCAGGTTCCCCCACCGGGACTCGGTCAGGCCCGCACTTTCAGTGTGCGGGGAGCAGCAGGGCTGCGTTTCTCCCCCAGGCAGCTCAGAGCCGCAGGCCTTGTTTCTTGCTATCCTCCTTAGACTCTGTGCAGCCCCTCTGAAGGAGGGGGAAAGAGTTTTGCTCACGGTTTGATGTGACTTGAACCAAACCCGAGTGCAAGTACTGACATGAGCTCCCCCAAGGGGGCAGCCCTGTCCCCTGCCCACCACGTGCCCCCGCCTGCACCCTGCCCCACAGCTGGAACACCTGCCCCGCCAGGGCCTGCAGGGCCTCGGTCCACGTGGCTCAGGGAGAGGGGGCCCAGGAGAGCTTTGTCCCTTCCAGTGGGTCCGGGAGGGGCCTGAGAAGCAGGGGCAGGACCCAGGCTGCTGGGGGCGAGAAGAAACCGCCCGGCCGAAGGGTGCGCTTCAGCAAAGGTTGCTGATTAAGTTAGGTGCCAGGGCCCCTGGCAGCCCATCACCTGGGGCCGGCAATGAATTGCTGCTTCATTTCACGCCACACCTTCTAATCAGAATCGATACTCTTCCTGATAAACAGCGAAAGAATGATTCCTCCCTCTGGGGAGCTTCTCTGTTGAAATCAATGGGGCGAGGAGACAGAGCGACGGGCAGACGACCCCCACTCAGAAGCCAGGTCCCGGCCCCGCTGCCCGCATCCCAGTCTCCATCCCTGCGGGCACGGAGTGGCCAGTGACAGCCCCCAGGCACCCCTGCTCCACATGCCTTTACGGTTTCAGGCCCAGGTCGACTTCCAGGGAGAGATCAGTGTTAAAGATGTACTCGTCCCCAAATCAGAGAGCGGGAGCGAGTCCTCGGGCGCCCAGGTGTTGCTCACGGTGCCTTACGTGGCGGTGCCGTCGGGGAGCATGGGTGGGTTCACCTCCAGTCTGTCTGCCTGCTCTGAGGATGGAACATTCCAAGGGCAAGCAGGGGTCTCCAGTCAGATCCAAGCTGGGCCCCGGCCGAAGTCAGAGACCCTCACATCCCTGCGGAGCCAGGAACAGTCTGAAGGTCATCTAATCCATGCATCCGACTCTCGGGGCCGCCACAGTGCCTCCCCCTGCGTAATTTCACTGCGAGCCTCTCACACGTCCCTGATCTGTCCTCTTTGGGTTGCAGAGCGGCCGGCGCCCCCCAGGGAACTCCTGGTGCCCCAAGCAGAAGTGACCGCGCGCAGCCTGTGGCTCCAGTGGGTCCCGGGCAGCGATGGGGCCTCCCCCATCCGGTACTTCACGGTGCAGCTGCGCGAGCTGCCCCGGGGACAGTGGCAGACCTACTCCTCGTCCATCAGCCACGAGGCCACAGCCTGTGCCGTTGAAAGGTACCCAGAGGGCCAGGGGGACCCTCTCCCGGGGTACGGGGGCCCTGCCCTCCCCAGCCAGCTCCTGCCCACTGAGTAAGGAGTCTGTGCAGGACGCGGAGACGCGCCACTGAAAGCCCATGTCTCCTCTTCTAGTCAGTACTCCTGTGCCAGGACCCGGTAGTCCTTGCATCCCGCATCCGCTTCCAGACGCCCACCCGGGCCGCTTCCCCGCCAGTCCTTGCGAGCGGCCCGGCACAGATGGTCCGCCCGCCCCAGGCCCCAGGGACTGACGAGGCTCAGATGAACGGGCGGTGGGGCCCTGAGCCCGGGAGGGGGACTGAGGCTCCCCAGTGCCTGAGAGGCATGGAGTGGGGGGCGGCGGGGAGGGCAGCCCAGCCTGCCACTGTCACCGTGTCACAGGCCAGAGAGAGGCCCTTCTCTGTGCTGTCTCTGCGTCAGCGAGGTGGACAGATTCCGCCTGGGGGCCGCCCTTCCTTAGTGACAGTGACGGCTGATGGGGCAGGAGCAGAGCCCCGCCCCCGAGCCAGCTGTTTGGTGAACTGCTGGGCAGGAGGGAGGGGCTGCACCACCGGCCGCAGCTGGACCCGCTGTGTCGTGATCCCACCTGGGCCTCTTCTCTCGGCCGCCACCCTCCTTACGGTGAAGGAGACTAGGGCTGGGAAGGGTTACATCACCCGCCAGAATCCTACAGATGGAACAGTCTAGACGGGCAGGTCTACGAAGTGGCCTCGGGCCCTGCGTCCTCACGTCCGCTGGCGTGGAAGCCCCCCGCCTGGGAGGGTGATGGCAGCAGCCCGGGGAGACGCCTTGGCATCGTCACTGTACTTCCCACCCGGCCCTGGTGTTGTCACTTTCTGCCAGGCTCATGCTCCGGGGCTGGGGAGGGGCCACTAAGTGGTGGGCCCCACTGTCCCCCATGGGTGCTAGTACCCTTGCCAGGACCTTCTAGGAGGACGGAGGAGGCCAGGACCATGGTTTCCTAGGCAGGCCAAGGTCCTCTTATCGTTCAGAACGAGCCCCGTGCCGGGTACCGTGCCACACTGACGTCCACCTGCTCGTGGAATCCCCGCGACAGCTCCGGGCACTGCCGTCCCAGTTCCATGGGTGAGGAACAGGGTCAGAGGTCGGTTTGGTACCTTGCCTGCAGCCCTGCCCAGCCAGCAGGGAGCACGTGTGGGCCTCCCTGGGCACCCCACCCTCCCGTGGCAAGGCCGCTAGTCTGCTGCCCACTGAGCAGAGACCCTGAGCTGTGCGCCATCAGAGAGCCCCGGAGGCACAGCTCAGGGATGGGCTTGGAGCGCGACGCCGTCGCTCTCTCCTCCACGAGCCAGCAGCGGGGCTGAAGGAGAGGGGCCACACCCCCGGTCCAAGGAGCCGGCACCCACGGGGGCGAGGCTGCGCGCACGGCGGGTGCTGTCGGCTCCGGGCGGCTGTGCGGCCGGCCTGCACCCTGACGGGATGAGCGTAGCAGCCCGGGCGGCTCGCAGGGACCTTCCGGCAGCTCTGCTTTGGCGCACAGAATGGGCGCCCCCTTTGGAGGTGACTTCAGAGGCAGCCCCAGGCCAAGGAGGAAGGCAGCTCGCCACTTATAGCTGCGGCCTCCTGGGACCCCAAGTGATATTCCTGGTCTGAGTGACTCCCTCATCCCGTGATCCAGAAAGCTCTCAGCTCTGTCTGGAGATGAGGGATGGACGGTCCCCACGCACACGTTCTGCTTCCGGAAGAGCTGAGGTCCCTGCCTGCTACTTAGAGGCGACATTTGTTCAGGTCCGTCTGCTGCCGAGTAGGGCTTTAGAACACTAGTGACAGTCACGGCAGCTGTAGCCGCCCTCCTCGTGGTGGGGAGATGAGGCTGGAACGGCATCAGTGTGGACGCACACCTCCGAGACGCTCCCCACGGCGACCTGGTGGTGAAGCCTCCCGCGCCATCTTCCTGCTGTCATTGTCATCGCCACCGTCACCATCTCAGCATCACCCAGCCCTCCATCAGTTCCAGAACAATTCCCACGTGTTGTCCCACAGGTCGTCCACGTGGAGAGAGGGGCCTGTGGGGTACAGACCAGACTTTTTATTATTCCCGTCGTGCAGACGAGGACACGGGGCAGCAGACGCGTCTTAAGCAACGAAGGGGCCTCAGCTTCTCTGAACGGGGGAGGGGATCCCTTTGTGGTTTGGACATTCCCTGGGCCTGTAGCTCAAAGATTCACGGATGCAAACCAGCACCCAGCTAATTTACACGGGTCCAGATGTAGCGAACAGTGTTTATCATCTACACCCCAAGCTCTCAGCAGTCCGTCCACCCCTGAGTGGCCAGGGGGCCTTGGAGGAGTGAAACACGGGGCTGGAGGAACCATCCCGTGGTTCCTCTCAGCTCCGGGCCGAAGATTTGCCTCGGTGACTGACAGCAGTGAACGGACGGCCAAGTAACAAGGCCCCCAGAATAGTCAAAGCCTGTCCCCGTGGAGCCCACCAGCCTTACGACAGCGTGGGACCCGCAAGGCACAGCTCCCCCTGCAGAGGAAGGCACTCTGCTGCGGACACACCCCGCGGGCCAGGATTCTCCTGTGCAGCCCGGGGCTTGGGGGTCGGGCGAGCGCGGCCGGGATGCCCAGCTTACTTGGTAGAGCACAGTCCAGTGCGCTGGGCGCCCGGCCGTAAATAACCCCACCTCCTCGTGTAACCGTGTGAAAGAAAGAAGAGCGATAAAATCCAACTGCCTCGACTTCCGGGAAGATGGCAGAAGAGTAAGACGCGGAGATCACCTTCCTCTCCACAGATACACCAGAAATACATCTACGCGTGGAACAACTCCTACAGAACACCTACTGAACGCTGGCAGAAGACCTCAGACCTCCCAAAAGGCAAGGAACCCCCCACGTACCTGGTTAGGGCAAAAGAAAAAACTAAACAGAGACAAAAGGATAGGGACGGGTCCTGCACCAGCGGGAGAGAGCTGTGAAGGAGGAAAAGTGTCCACACACTAGGAAGCCCCTTCGCGGGTGGAGACTTCGGGAGGTGGAGTGGGGGAGCTTGGGAGCCGCGGAGGAGAGCACAGCAACAGGGGTGCGGAGGGCAAAGCGGACAGATTCCAGTGCAGAGGATCGGGCCGACCGGCACTCACCAGCCGAGGGGCTTGTCTGCTCGCCCGCCGGGGCGGGCGGGACTGGGAGCTGAGGCTCCGGCTTTTGTCGGAGCGCCGGGAGAGGACTGAGGTTGGCGGCGTGAACACAGCCTGCAGGGTGTTGGTGCGCCGCGGCTGGCCGGGAGAGAGTCCGGGGAGGGGTCTGGACCTGCCGAAGAGGCAAGAGACTTTTACGTCCCTCTTTGTTTCCTGGTGCACGAGGAGAGGGGATTAAGAACGCTGCTTGAGAGAGCTCCAGGGACGGGCGCGAGCCGCGGCTAAGAGTGCGGAGCCCAGAGACGGACATGGGATGCTAAGGCCGCTGCTGCCGCCGCCAGGAGGCCAGTGTGCGAACACAGGTCACTAGCCACACGCCCTTCTGGGGAGCCTGTGCAGCCCGCCACTGCCAGGGTCCCGGGATCCAGGGACGGCTCCCCGGGAGAGCGCACGGCGCGCCTCAGGCTGCAGTGTCACGCCAGCCTCTGCCGCTGCAGGCCCGCCCCGCACTCCGTGACCCTCCCTACCCCCCGGCCTGGGTGAGCCAGAGCCTCCGAATCAGCGGCTCCTTTAACCTCGTCCTGTCTGAGCAAAGAACAGACGCCCTCCGGCGACCTACACGCACAGGCGGGGCCAAATCCAAAGCTGAGCCCCTGGGAACTGTCAGAACAAAGAAGAGAAAGGGAGATCTCTCCCAGCAGCCTCAGAAGCAGCGGATTAAAGCTCCACAATCAACTTGATATACCCTGCATCTGTGGAATACCTGAATAGACAACGAATCATCCCAAATTAAGGAGCCCTGTGGATGAAAGGCTCTTGGTGCTGCAGCCAGGACTCAGTGCTGTGCCTCTGAGGTGGGAGAGCCAACTTCAGGACACTGGTCCACAAGAGGCCTCCCAGCTGCACATAATATCAAACAGCAAAAATCTCCGAGAGATCTCCATCTCAACGCCAGCACCCAGCTTCACTCAACGACCAGCAAGCTACAGTGCTGGACACCCTATGCCAAACAACTAGCAAGACAGGAACACAACCCCACCCATTAGCAGAGAGGCTGCCCAAAATCATAGTAAGTCTACAGACACCCCAAAACACACCACCAGACGTGGACCTGCCCACCAGAAAGACAAGATCCAGCCTCATACACCAGAACACAGGCACTAGTACCCTCCACCAGGAAGCCTACACAACCCACTGAACCAACCTTAGCCACTGGGGACAGACACAAAAAACAACAGGAACTACGAACCTTCAGCCTGCAAAAAAGGAGACCCCAAACACAGTAAGATAAGCAAAATGAAAAGACAGAAAAACACACAGCAGATGAAGGAGCAAGATAAAAACCCACCAGACCTAACAAATGAAGAGGAAATAGGCAGTCTACCTGAAAAAGAATTCAGAATAATGATAGTAAGGTTGATCCGAAATCTTGGAGATAGAATGGACAATAGAATGGACAAATTGCAAGAATCAGTTAACAAGGACCTAGAAGAACTAAAGATGAAGCAAGCAACGATGAACAACACAATAAATGAAATTAAAAGTACTCTAGATGGGATCAATAGCAGAATAACTGAGGCAGAAGAACGGATAAGTGACCTGGAAGATAAAATAGTGGAAATAACTACTGCAGAGCAGAATAAAGAAAAAAGAATGAAAAGAACTGAGGACAGTCTCAGAGACCTCTGGGACAACATTAAACGCACCAACATTCGAATTATAGGGGTTCCAGAAGAAGAAGAGAAAAAGAAAGGGACTGAGAAAATATTTGAAGAGATTATAGTTGAAAACTTCCCTAATATGGGAAAGGAAATAGTTAATCAAGTCCAGGAAGCACAGAGAGTCCCATACAGGATAAATCCAAGGAGAAATACGCCAAGACACATATTAATCAAATTGTCAAAAATTAAATACAAAGAAAACATATTAAAAGCAGCAAGGGAAAAACAACAAATAACACACAAGGGAATCCCCATAAGGTTAACAGCTGATCTTTCAGCAGAAACTCTGCAAGCCAGAAGGGAGTGGCAGGACATATTGAAAGTGTTGAAGGAGAAAAACCTGCAACCAAGATTACTCTACCCAGCAAGGATCTCATTCAGATTTGATGGAGAAATTAAAACCTTTACAGACAAGCAAAAGCTGAGAGAGTTCAGCACCACCAAACCAGCTCTACAACAACTGCTAAAGGAACTTCTCTAGGCAAGAAACACAAAAGAAGGAAAGGACCTACAATAACGAACCCAAAACAATTAAGAAAATGGGAATAGGAACACACATATCGATAATTACCTTAAATGTAAATGGACTAAATGCTCCCACCAAAAGACACAGATTGGCTGAATGGATACAAAAACAAGACCCATATATTTGCTGTCTACAAGAGACCCACTTCAGACCTAGAGACACATACAGACTGAAAGTAAGGGGATGGAAAAAGGTATTTCATGCAAATGGAAACCAAAAGAAAGCTGGAGTAGCAATTCTCATATCAGACAAAATAGACTTTAAAACAAAGACTATTAGAAGAGACAAAGAAGGACACTACATAATGATCAAGGGATCGATCCAAGAGGAAGATATAACAATTGTAAATATTTATGCACCCAACATAGGTGCACCTCAATACATAAGGCAAATACTGACAACCATAAAAGGGGAAATCGACAGTAACACATTCATAGTAGGGGACTTTAACACCCCACTTTCACCAATAGACAGATCATCCAAAATGAAAATAAATAAGGAAACACAAGCTTTAAATGATACATTAAACGAGATGGAATTAATTGATATTTATAGGACATTCCATCCAAAAACAACAGAATACACATTTTTTTCAAGTGCTCATGGAACATTCTCCAGGATAGATCATATCTTGGGTCACAAATCAAGCCTTGGTAAATTTAAGAAAATTGAAATTGTATCAAGTATCTTTTCTGACCACAACGCCATGAGACTAGATATCAATTACAGGAAAAGATCTGTAAAAAATACAAACACATGGAGGCTAAACAATACACTACTTAATAATGAAGTGATCACTGAAGAAATCAAAGAGGAAATCAAAAAATACCTAGAAACAAATGACAATGGAGACACAACGACCCAAAACCTGTGGGATGCAGCAAAAGCAGTTCTAAGGGGGAAGTTTATAGCAATACAAGCCCACCTTAAGAAGCAGGAAACATCTCGAATAAACAACCTAACCTTGCACCTCAAGCAATTAGAGAAAGAAGAACAAAAAAACCCCAAAGCTAGCAGAAGGAAAGAAATCATAAAAATCAGATCAGAAATAAATGAAAAAGAAATGAAGGAAACAATAGCAAAGATCAATAAAACTAAAAGCTGGTTCTTTGAGAAGATAAACAAAATAGATAAACCACTAGCCAGACTCATCAAGAAAAAAAGGGAGAAGACTCAAATCAATAGAATTAGAAATGAAAAAGGAGAGGTAACAACTGACACTGCAGAAATAAAAGAGATCATGAGAGATTACTACAAGCAACTCTATGCCAATAAAATGGACAATCTGGAAGAAATGGACAAATTCTTAGAAATGCACAACCTGCCAAGACTGAATCAGGAAGAAATAGAAAATATGAACAGACCAATCACAAGCACTGAAATTGAAACTGTGATTAAAAATCTTCCAACAAAGAAAAGCCCAGGACCAGATGGCTTCACAGGCGAATTCTATCAAACATTTAGAGAAGAGCTAACACCTATCCTTCTCAAACTCTTCCAAAATATAGCAGAGGGAGGAACACTCCCAAACTCCTTCTACGAGGCCACCATCACCTTGATACCAAAACCAGACAAGGATGTCACAAAGAAAGAAAACTACAGGCCAATATCACTGATGAACATAGATGCAAAAATCCTCAACAAAATACTAGCAAATAGAATCCAACAGCACATTAAAAGGATCATACACCATGATCAAGTGGGGTTTATTCCAGGAATGCAAGGATTCTTCAATATACGCAAATCTATCAATGTGATACACCATATTAACAAATTGAAGGAGAAAAACCATATGATCATCTCAATAGATGCAGAGAAAGCTTTTGACAAAATTCAACACCCATTTATGATAAAAACCCTGCAGAAAGTAGGCATAGAGGGAACTTTCCTCAACATAATGAAGGCCATATATGACAAGCCCACAGCAAACATCATCCTCAATGGCGAAAAACTGAAAGCATTTCCACTAAGATCAGGAACAAGACAAGGTTGCCCACTCTCACCACTCTTATTCAACATAGTTTTGGAAGTTTTAGCCACAGCAATCAGAGAAGAAAAGGAAATAAAAGGAATCCAAATCGGAAAAGAAGAAGTAAAGCTGTCACTGTTTGCAGATGACATGATCCTATACATAGAGAACCCTAAAGATGCTACCAGAAAACTACTAGAGCTAATCAATGAATTTGGTAAAGTGGCAGGATACAAAATTAATGCACAGAAATCTCTGGCATTCCTATATACTAATGATGAAAAATCTGAAAGTGAAATCAAGAAAACACTCCCATTTACCATTGCAACAAAAAGAATAAAATATCTAGGAATAAACCTACCTAAGGAGACAAAAGATCTGTATGCAGAAAATTATAAGACACTGATGAAAGAAATTAAAGATGATACAAATAGATGGAGAGATATACCATGTTCTTGGATTGGAAGAATCAACATTGTGAAAATGACTCTACTACCGAAAGCAATCTATAGATTCAATGCAATCCCTATCAAACTACCACTGGCATTTTTCACAGAACTAGAACAAAAAATTTTGCAATTTGTATGGAAACACAAAAGACCCCGAATAGCCAAAGCAATCTTGAGAACGAAAGAAGGAACTGGAGGAATCAGGCTCCCAGACTTCAGACTATACTACAAAGCTACAGTTATCAAAACGGTATGGTACTGGCACAAAAACAGAAAGATAGATCAATGGAACAGGATAGAAAGCCCAGAGATAAACCCACGCACATATGGTCACCTTATCTTTGACAAAGGAGGCAGAAATGTACCGTGGAGAAAGGACAGCCTATTCAATGAGTGGTGCTGGGAAAACTGGACAGCTACATGTAAAAGTATGAAGTTAGATCACTCCCTAACACCATACACAAAAATAAGCTCAAAATGGATTAAAGACCTAAATGTAAGGCCAGAAACTATCAAACTCTTAGAGGAAAACATAGGCAGAACACTCTATGACATAAATCACAGCAAGATTCTTTCTGACCCACCTCCTAGAGTAATGGAAATAAAAACAAGAGTAAACAAATGGGACCTAATGAAACTTAAAAGCTTTTGCGCAGCAAAGGAAACCATAAAGAAGACCAAAAGACAACCCTCAGAATGGGAGAAAATATTTGCAAATGAAGCAACTGACAAAGGATTGATCTCCAAAATTTATAAGCAGCTCATGCAGCTTAATAACAAAAAAACAAACAACCCAATCCAAAAATGGGCAGAAGACCTAAATAGACATTTCTCCAAAGAAGATATACAGAGTGCCAACAAACACATGAGAGAATGCTCAACATCACTAATCATTAGAGAAATGCAAATCAAAACTACAATGAGATATCATCTCACACCAGTCAGAATGGCTATCATCAAAAAATCTAGAAACAATAAATGCTGGAGAGGGTGTGGAGAAAAGGGAACCCTCTTACACTGTTGGTGGGAATGTAAATTGATACAGCCACTGTGGAGAACAGTATGGAGGTTCCTTAAAAAGCTACAAATAGAACTACCATATGACCCAGCAATCCCACTACTGGGCATATACCCTGAGAAAACCATAATTCAAAAAGAGTCATGTACCAAAATGTTCATTGCAGCTCTATTTACAATAGCCAGGAGATGGAAACAACCTAAGTGTCCATCATCGGATGAATGGATAAAGAAGATGTGGCACATATATACAATGGAATATTACTCATCCATAAAAAGAGACGAAATTGAGCTATTTGTAATGAGGTGGATAGACCTAGAGTCTGTCATACAGAGTGAAGTAAGTCAGAAAGAGAGAGACAAATACCGTATGCTAACACATATATATGGAATTTAAAAAAAAAAAATGTCATGAAAAACCTAGGGGTGAAACAGGAATAAAGACACAGACTTACTAGAGAATGGACTTGAGGCTATGGGGAGGGGGAAGTGTAAACGGTGACAAAGCGATAAAGAGGCATGGACATATATACACTACCAAATGTAAGGTAGATAGCTAGTGGGAAGCAGCCGCATAGCACAGGGAGATCAGCTCGGTGCTTTGTGACCGCCTGGAGGGGTGGGATAGGGAGGGTGGAAGGGAGGGAGACGCAAGCGGGAAGAGATATGGGAACATATGTATATATATAACTGATTCATTTTGTTGTGAAGCTGAAACTAACATACCATTGTAAAGCAATTATACTCCAATAAAGATGTTAAAAAAAAAAAAAAAAAAATCCAACTGCCTCTCCTGTCATGGAGCCTCCAACAGACCAATGGTGTGCTTGGGACTTTGCGTTGGAAAGGAGAGGTCCGTGCTTCAGGACAGACAGTTTAATTTGGTGCGGGAGACACTGTTGTCAGCTTCCTAATGGGCCATAACCAGGACACGTGGTTCCTCCCCTATCAGTAGAAAACATGTCGCGGGTGGGATCCCGGGAAGGCGACGTCTTGTGCGCTGCCACCGCGTCATCCCCCTTCCCGCCTCATGGTCCTGGCAGCTACATTCTCCTTTTTTTTTTAAACATTCTTTTTACATTTTACTTTTTCCAGTTGCACGAAGCCGGCTAGTGGCCAAAACAACATAAAACATTTAAACAAAAGTGTAAAACAAAACGTTGAACGACCCACATCTCGTGCCTGTACCTACGCTGGTGAATGTGGGTCCAGGGCACTGGGAGGGCTTGGGTCTGAGGGACCTATTGCAGCATCACCGGTTTCTGGTTGATGGTTGCGTCCCATAGAAATGCAGGGTAGCTGAAGAGAAGAGCTCCGAGCACAGAGCCACGTGGACGTCCTGGACGTCCCTTTAGGACAGAGCAGTGATGGCGTGGGCTGCGGTGCTGGCTGTGTGTCCGGTAACCGCGGGCCCTGCTGTTCCTCTGAGCCTGCCCTCTCCGGCAGCCTTTGGGAAGGCAGGAGACCTCTACTGTGCACACCTCTACTGTGTGACCGATTGCCAGACCTCATGAGGTGCGTTGTGTCATGTAACTTCCCCTGGAAGCGTGGGTATCATTACCTCTGTTTTCATAGATGAACTGAGTGAGACTCAGAGAAATTAAACGGCGGGCCCCGGTTAGGAGTGGCGGGGTCAGAATTTAAATTCCTGCTGGGCCGACTCCAAAGCAGACGCTCAGGGAGGCCTGGAAGAGTGAAGAGGGGGCAGAACTGGCGGAAATCGGAGGGCTTGTTCCTATTCATTTATCAAGTAGTCATGAAGTCCTGCTGTGCCCGGAGGGAGCGAGGGGCTGGGATGGATGGGGCGATGAGGGTGTGCTCAGGGTAGGAGGTAGACCAGTAATCCAAAGGAGCAGCTCCGCAGAGATGAGGAAACTGCGGAGGACGGAGACCAGGAGGCGGACACGGTAACCGTGGTCACGTCTCCAGGGCGATGGCCGCTCCCTTCACGGCCTCCCAGTCTCTCTGCCTGTTTTCAGGCTCCTGGCAGGGCTTCCTACTGAGAGGCTAAGTCCTGCAGCTCAGACGCCCTCCTGTCCCCTGCGACTCCCAGGGACAGTCATCGGTCCCGTGAAGGGGGAGAGCCCGCACGGCGCAGGTCTGATGCCGGGAGCTCTGCTTCCCAGTCTCCTCGTCCCAGCCCGTCTGTCACAGGCCTGTCATCAGATGTCATCCCGTCATCAGACATCCTTTACTGCTCCCCTGCTGTGCCCCCGACTCCTGGAGACCCCGGAGGTCAGGAAAGAAAGGGTGGTCTTCAAAGAGCTAGACCTCTGGCCTCAGATTCCGAAATCATTAGAGAACAGTGAAGTACTGAACATAATGTAATAAATCACGTGCACTACGGTGTTCTAGATGGCAGTGCACTAGCTGATAAACGTGCTACACGTAAAGACAAGCGTCATTTCCGGGGCACCTGCCATGTGCCGGACGTGTCCTCTTATTCCACCCTCCCAAGAAACTTCAGAGACAGATAACGTCACCCCAGCCATTCATCCCTTATGTGGGTACTCACTGAGCACCTCCTGGGTGCCAGGCACTGCCATTGGTGCTGGGGACAAGGCAATAAATGGGGCCTCGGTCCCTGTCCCCAAGGAGTCCTGCGTCTTGTAAATAAGACAGTCATCAAGGAAACAGTTAATTACAAATTGTGATGGAGGACACGAGGAAGTGAACGGGGTGTAGGGGACGGTGGGCAGGGGACAGGCATCGCCTGGAGCTGGTGAAGCTGACACCTGCAGGACGAGAACGCTACGGCCACTTCTCAGTTCTGAGCGCCGGCTGTGGGCCAGACTCCCCCCCGCCCGTCTCCCCGAACTCATCCCAGCAACAGCCTCACGGTGTGGGCGCTGCTATCAGCCCGGATGGGGAGACGGGGGGAGACGGAGGCCGGGGGAGGAAAGACGTGGTTACCTCCGCCATTCATGAAATCCCTCCTAGGAAGCTGGGGACAGATGGGAACTTGTCTGTTTAACTGAATAAAGATGTCACCCAAAAACCACATCGTCCTTCAGGGTGGGACCTTGGAAGCGTCTCCACTAAAGCCAGGCCCGAGGCAGGGCTGCCCGTCACCGCTGCTCCTGCTGTGGAATCGGGGCGCCGATGGACTAGCAAGCAGCAGGGTGCAGTCGGCTCTGGGGGGCTGGGAAGCAACAGCATCCCTCGAGGTGTCGGCTCACAGAGAGCCGCTGCCGTCAGTCTTACGCGGGAGGCGATTTGAAAACAGAGGTAGAGAAAACTTCTCTGATCATGCTTTCCAAAAATGGTTGTCAGTGTTTCAAAACGCAGAATCCCTTCTCTAAACAGAGTGTCACCCAGAACCAGTTACAGACCAGGTGGAAGTGGAGCTGCTGTTGGTTGGTGCAGGGGGAACGGAGGCCCTGGACGCCCGGAGGGTCCCTCGGGGTCTCAGGGGTTCCTCAGTGCTCAGTTTGAAAACCACTGGTCTACAGGCTGCATCAGATCCACGGGAAGGGTTGGTCAGAGGCAGGGAGGGCTGTGCTTAGACCAAGTTGAGGCAACTTGGGGATGGTTTGGACTCGAGGGACGGGGAGGGAGCGTCTAGAATCACTTCGGATCTTCTGGTCCGGGAAACGGAGAGGACAGCGGGGCCGCTGCCTGAGACACAGCCGCTGCTGGGAGGGAAGGGAGGACGCAGGGCCCTCATCTGCTCCTCTGGAAGTAAAACTCGAAGGGCGGTGACAGCGGCCGGCCAGCCAGCCGGGTGCCGAGCGGGGCTGAGCTAGGGGAGCGTCGCCAGGGACCTGGGTGAAGGTCTGTGTGTCGTCCACACGGCGGAGTTTGTCTGAAGCCTCAGTCATCAGTGTGGCTCTGCGCTGGGCACACGGACCGTCTGGGGGGGGCGGGGGATGGATGGGGGGGGGGGGGGGATGGATGGATGGATGGATGGGAGGGAGGAAGGATGGAAGGGAGGGAGGAGGGATGGAAGGGAGGGAGGAAGCCTGCAGTGGTGGCGCTAAGGAGAGCATTCATGTCCCGGACGTCTCATCCGTGGGCCGAGGGGGACATCTTTTCACATGGACAGCCAACATTGTCTTGGCCTTACGTAAGGTGGGAGGCAGTGTTACTTCAGGGCGAGACCCCTCTTCCAGCCTCCGCCCCCCAGCCGCTGACCCGTCCTCCGGCGGAGGGTGGGGGCCTCTGTCTGCTCGCCGTGAAGCAGGAATCCTGACGGCTCCACGCTGCAGAGCCGCCCTGCGGCTTAGACGGGGCTGTGCTGCTGAGTCTGGCTCGGTCGGCGGGAGGGGGCGGGGCAGGGGCAGCCCCTGGAGCCAGGCCCCGGCTGGGCTGGCACGGAGCTCCGCGAAGGAGCGCTGGGCTGCGGGAGGAGGGGGGCGCCTGCTCTCCGTGCTCCGAGGCCCCGTGCCTGCGCCGGTGTGAGATCAGCTCCTGCTGAGAAGTCCTCCGAGCTGCTCGGAGAGCAGCGATTTGCTGCGCACAGGTGTCTGACTGCAGGAAGTGGTAGTCCCTCCCCAGGAGCCCTAGGCGAGCGCTCCGTTCCCCCTGCTGGGAAGTTCTGGGCTCCCCCCGCCCCGGGAATCTCCTGTCGCCCTAGACCGGCCAGTGAGCCAGGGCTGGGTGCTGGGAGCTGCTCCCCAGACAGTCCCGGGTGCCCGGGGATTCAGCCGCAGCCCCAGAATGCCCGCTCCTCGCCGCCGCCCGGGCCCGCGGACAGGCGGAGGTCTCTGCGGTCACGGGTCCCTTCCGTGTTTCAGGCTGAGGCCCTTCACCTCCTACAAGCTGCGCCTGAAGGCCACCAATGACATTGGGGACAGTGACTTCAGCGCGGAGACAGAGGCGGTAACCACGCTGCAGGACGGTGAGCAAGGGGCCCACTTCCCGCTGCCGCCTTTGCGCCCCGGAACCCCGGCTCCTAGAGAGACCCACTCTCGTCTTGAGCCAGGAAGGGGAGTGGGGGGAGTGGCCGTGGGCAGTGGAGCTCAACTAGCAGCAGAAGCTGGGCGCTCCCGTACAGCCCAGGGCCATAAATCAAGACTTCAAGGGCTTCCAAAGGGAGGAGGTTTCTTTGATTGGCTTCCAAACCCCGACCATCCATTAGCATCCCTGAGACTGACTAATTTATAGGGTCATTAAAGATAGATGTCGTGGGGTAGCTGTGTTTTAAGAGGTTTTCCCCATTTTTCTCATTCACGAGCCACCCAGTTTTGTCACTTGACAAAAGCCCAGTTGAGTGATGGAAGTGAGACCCCCTAACAGCTCCAGGTGACTTTTCACCCGCCCTGTCCTGCTCAGAGGAATTGGGCCCGGAGATCCGTTGTGAGTTTGTTTGGCAATCGGTGATCAAAGCAGGCTCGGAGGGAGCTGGGAGACGGTGTCCTCAAGTCCGCCCAGCGGACAGGCAGGTGCTTGGGTAGGAAGGGAATGCTGCTGCGTAGCAGTGCTGGGCTCTGATCCCGGACTGCAGACCCCAACCCTTAGCCCGCCCAGCGGTGCTTTACGATAATCCCCAGACCTGCCCCGAGCACCCTCTCCCCCAGTTAACGCAGCAGGGGAGCGAGGCTCAAACCAGCCCACGTCCGCCTGCTCGCCCCGGGACCCCCCCACCTTCAGCTCTGCTCTTTCTGTAACCTGGGAGGGCGGCTTCTCCAACACCAGGCCGCCAGTGACCTGAAGGACCAGCTAAGGGGTTCCGGGGACCCTTCTAGCTCTTCAGGGTCACGCAGAGACTATTTGCAACAGAGCAGAAGCCACCAGGGACCCCTGGTGGTCCTGACCGGGGACATGCCGGCGAGCTCATGGGAAGCTGCAGTCCCAGCTGAGCTCCCGGGGAGGAGGGGCGTGACCTGGCCCTGGAGAAACTGAGGTTGTCTTTTGTGGCTCCCACTTTAATCCCACGTTTAACACAACCAAGGTTCCACTTCAGCTAAGCACTGATTGTTAGAAGAAAGAAAATGCAGCACGCTGGTTTTGGGGGGAGTCTCTGAGAAGGACTGAGGAAGCAGGACGCCTCCCCCAGCCTCCCTCCGCCCCTCACGGGCTCAGTCAGAAGAGGGCCTCTCTCACCCCTTTCATATTTAGATCACTCCTTTGGATGCGTTTATCGTGTCATCTTCCTTTTCAGAGATCTGTGATCTCTCTTTGCCCTGGAACAGCCTTGTGTTGTCATTGCATCGTCTCAAAGTCCAGCTCTCGGCAGAGGCCAACTCCAGGGGTGGGCAGCCTTGTGCTGGGGGCGGGGCTTGGGAGCCTGTGGATGGCTTGCTAATAAACGTTTCCTTATAACAGTGTTTAGGGTACTGAGACCACCCCGTAATAGTAATCCTGTGTGATCAGGAAAGCTGGACCAGGGTCTTAAGACAGAACAGCAGGAGGTCGGAGGGCGAGGGTGGAGAGCTGTCCCTGGGCGGGACGGGGAGGCCTGACAGGTGCAGGGGAGACTCACAGAGCAGAGACCCGGGGCCGTGTCGTGTCGGGACAGCGTGCCAGACACACCCTGGGGCGGGGCGGGGCGGGGAGAACTCCTCAGTCATTCTGCTCAAAGCCCACTTCTGAACCTTAACTGTGTGTCGGGTGTCAGGATGTCACAGTGGGGCAGCCGTAAGGAGGCCAGTCCGACTGCTGAGACAGGGCCGCACAAGCCCAGCGGGAGCAGAGGTGGGGAAGGGCTGTCAGGAAGGCCTGCTGGCATGGCAGGCACTCCAGAGAGCAGGGCGGGGCTGTGGGCAGGGGTCAAACCGACCTTGTCCCCCAGGGAGTAGAGCAGAGCCACCACCGAGACCCAGACCAGGGCAGGCGTCCCTCCGGCCCCCAGAAGCCAGCCTCCGTCCCTGACAGTCACGTCCGTGTTTAAAGCCAAGGGCACCGTGGCCTGGCTTGATCACTCATCCTGTTCAGGAGTCGCTCTGACCTGAGTACCTCAAAACACTGATGCTCCCCCTCTGGGGGAGGGGAGGCCCCTGGGGAGATCTGGGAAGCGCAGGGGCTCTGCGGGCACCTCCTCTGGTGTGAGCAGCTCCCCGTGGAGAGACCCAGACTCGCGTGTCTGTCTTGGGGGTCCGCCTGGGGGGGAAGGTCAGGGACGTGAGCTGTGATCGCCCGACCAGGATTAGGTTCCTTGTCTCCTGGACACAGGCTGGCGGGTGGAGGCAGGGCATCCCCAGGAAAGAGGGGGGCTGGATGCTGGCTGGCCAGCTTTCCCTGGCTCTCGGGGGCTGGGCCCGGCCCTGCCTCCTGACTGGGGCGGGAGAGAGCTGTGCCCCAAGCAGCCGCGGGGCACAGGCAGAGCCGCCTAATCCTTGCCTTCTTTCTCGTGTTGCAGTTCCGGGAGAGCCTCCGAGCTCTGTCTCTGTGACGCCGCACACCACCTCGTCTGTTCTGATCCAGTGGCAGGTAAGGGCCCCAGCACCCCACGGTGTTTGGTAAAACCGTTCATGCGACCGTGTGGTCAGCCGGCACCTGCCGGGTCCCGGATCGGGGTGGAGTGGGACAAAGGGGACACGCCAGTCGGGCTTGCACACTGTGCGGGGACATGGTGAGTGTAACTTCCAAGACGGGAAATGCAGGACTGTCGTGGCAGGCGTAATGGACTCGTGCCCAGCACACTGAGGGGACCAGCAGGATGGCAAGGGGGGTGCCCAGAGCGCAGATGGACTGAGCTTTGGAGAAGGATGCAGACGGAGCAAGGCTTCTGTGGCAAGACTGGTTCGCGTCCTACTGGGTTATCGATGGTACAGGAATTATTTCCAACCAGACAAAACATCAACAGGATGACATGAATCTTTGTTAGTTCCAGGTCTTTAGTCAAACCAAGGAACCTTCTCCTAAATAATCAGATAGCCCTTGGTGAGCTGTTAGCAGTGCTCTAATACGACATTGAAAGGACCTGCTGCCCTCTCTGCCTTACTTCCACTTCTGGATCATTTTTGCCAACAGTGAGGTGCCTTGAGGGCAGAAATAATGAGGGGCAGAACCGCCAAGGAAGGCTGCCCTGCCCGAGGGCGAGCCCAGCGGAGGGCGAGGTATCCAGCCAGGGCATGGGGGGCTAATTCAGGAGCAGGGCTGGAGCTGGGCCGGGCAGGCGCGCAGACCCGTGGGCAGGGGCCAAGGGCAGTGATGAGCGTGGGCACAGCATCTGGCCAACAAGGGAAGTTCCTGAGTCCAGAATGGGGGCTGCCGTCCTGGGCGGGGGCAGTGCCTACAGCCAGCAGGCCGTGGCGAGGGCAGACAGAGGGCAGGCGCTGTGGTCTGGGTTCAGAGCCACGGGGAGCTGAGGTCTGCCTGGGAGTGGCCTCTGTGGGCTGGGGGTCCAGGGAGTGGTCTGTGCGGGCATGAGAGGCTCCCTCCGGGTCGACGATAATCGTCCAGGTAATGCCGGAATCACACCCAGAACCAGCGGGAACCAAGCACAAATGATGGTCTGGACGTGGCCTTGGAGAGTGGGGAGGGCTTATCCTGGCCGGGGGCACTGCGCCGCCACGGGAAGAAAGGGCGGGACAGAAAGGGGCAGGGAGCCCCGGGAGAGGACCAGGGAGCCCCAGGAGAGGACCAGGGAGCCCCGGGAGGGGACCAGGAGCCCCGGGAGAGGACCGGGGCCTGGGCTCGGCCTGCAGGCCCCAGTGTGTCATGGCGTGACTCTGATCCCCGAGGCCTCTCGGGCTCCAGTTTCCTCCTGCATAAAAACAGGAGGTCAAAGGTGACCTCTGACGTCACCGCAAGGTCTCCGGTCCAAGGCCCGTTAGACCTCCACAGCCCTGACTTCCATCAGGGTCCCAGGCACTTGTGTTTCCCGCCCTCCACTACCGTGATCCACCGAGAGCAGGTAGGTCCCTCGGGCTGTGCTGGACCCGGCCAGGTCTGTGCTTTGTCTGTAGGCGTGGGGCCTCTCTGTCCAGGGACTAGGTGGGCTTTTCTGCGAAGGCGGCGGCTCGGGGCTATGTCACCTCATTGCCTCCGAACACGTGGCTGTGGACGAGGTGCTGGCTGTCAGCCCGGCCATCCCGCCTCTGGCCACTGGGCCGCAAGCCCTCAGTTGCGGTTAGAACACTCTGTGGAGTGGCGAGAGCCGCACCAAAGGCACTCGGCACGTGTGTGTGTCCGCTGTCCCCCTGCAGACCCCAGCAGAACAAACTAATGCCAGGAAGCCTGCACAGGAGGTGGTCAGTATGATGCACTGTGGAAATAACTGCCCGTCAACTGCTGGGCAATTGAAGTATAATTAAAATTACGAGTAATTCACCAAATCAGAGTGAGCAGAACAAAGGAACTACGGTTAAATATAGATTTGCATTCCAAATGAAATGTTTCACCTGTAAACTTTTTTGTTTTTGTAATTTGTTTAAAAATGCAAACACTGCCTGTAATTTCAAGGCCGTTGACCCATTTGAATGGGCTTGTCTGTCAGATTTCATTCCCCTTAGTAGGATGATCAAACTGTGCCTTTCACGGGTCCAGCGCTGTTTGGAATCTAAGGATTTGCATGTATGCTCTAGACAGTGGTGGCTTTGTGTCCACACTGAGTGCAGCTCATACTGGGCATTCACGTCTCTGAATTGATCCCAATGTTTAAGCTGGCTCTTCTGAAACCTCCAGCGGGTCACACAGTCTGTCACCCAAAGGCGTTTCCCCTCGTGTGGCTGCAGTGGATCAAAGAAAACGTCCTAAGGGACAGATCCCATCATGCACGATGGACTCGGGGGAGGGGGACTCAGCGCTGTACGGGACGCCTCCCTAAGAGGAGTGCTGCAGCTGCCTGGGCAGAGGGGGCAGGGCGGCGGGGCCTCTTCAGGACAGCCCTTGGCCTTCGTTGCTTTCCTCACCACGCGCTCTGTTGTCTGCAGAGGACCAGCTCCCGCTTGGAGGGCTGAGCGCCTCGAGGTGAGCAGGACACATTCCATTTAGTGCATTGAGCTCTACATGCCTTAGTGCGAAGCCAGCAGAGGGGAACAGCTGACTCGGGCCAGAGGGAGGTGGGAGGTGACAGGATGAGCGGTCCTCCTGATCTCAGGGGGCCTCGGCCTGCGGCGGCCTGAAGCAGCATTTCAGTTCCCCGGCCAGAGATTGAAGTCAGGTTGCAACAGTGAGAGTCCTGAATCCTATAGCCACTAGACCAGTGGCCAGGGACAAGGCCCTGGCCCGTCGGCTTTATAGAAATGAATCCCACAAAGAGATGGAAAGTTGTGAAACAAGTGAAGTGTTTATTAGGAGGAAAAAGGATATGTGTGAATAGACCCACACGGGTGGACTCAGAGAGAGAGTTGCGCCCTCGTGGTAGTTTGAATCACTTATATGGGGCATTTCTTCCGGGTTTCCTTCAGCCAGTCATCTTGCTTTGCCTGGTTCTGGGTCCGTGTTTGGTTTATCTCGGAGTCCTCCCACGTGTGCACGCGCATCTCTTAGCCAAGATGGATTCTAGTGAAGAGGCCTCTGGGAGGGTTGACATCACCTACTGTGGGGTGGCACCCCGTCCCTTTTGACCTCCGAGGGGCCTTTCTGCACATGTGTAGTCGGGGCAGGTCTCCTTGACCTCAAGAATGAGAACTACGTGGTCTCTTTATCTTTTATCTGGGCAGGGCTCAGCTTCTCTCTGCCCTTGTCCCCCCACAGGGGACACACGCCAGCTGCTCAGCCTGGGGCCCATCTATCTCCTGCCTCACTCCCCCAGTAAAAGGCGGGGAGACGACTGTACAAGCATCACGCACAGCCAGAGCAAAGGCTGCTGGGCTTTGGTGCTACGTTTCGAGGGAAGGCACGACGGAGCCGGGTTCTCTAGGGCCTCCTGTGCTCCGCTGCACCATCGGGACTTAATCCCACAGGCGTCAGAGGGCATCCCTGTTCTGTGCTCCAGGAAACAGAAGTCATGGGAAGTCATGGTCTCAGGCCTCAGGACGACAGCAGCTGAGTTCCAGCTCTGTCTCATACTCGCCGTGAGGCCTCAGACTCCATGTGGACCCTCCCCACCCCAGACCTGCCTGGTCTGGGAAAGCCCGCTACGCCGGCTCCAGCCCATCCCTGAGTGCTCGGCCAGGACTGAGGCTCGTGGTGGGAGTCCTGCCCCCTCCCCACCCGGGCCCTTCCCTCCGCTCAACGCTGCCGCCTACAAGACGCCCGCCCTCATCCTCCCGGCCGTCCCCAGCTCTTGGTTCCCTTCCCTTCCCACTCCATCTGCTGGAGTGGGCCGTCAAGGCCAGGGCACGCTGACCAGCTCATCTGTATTTTAACGGGGGCTTCGAAAACTGAAGAACTGCCCTGGACCCCCAGAAAGCCTGCTGGTAGAAGTTCTGACATGCAAAAGGCAGAGTGAAGGTGTTTTTAGAGGGGACCCCAGTCCCTTCAAGTGTCTGCCCGTGCAGATGGCTGATCCAGGATGAATCCAGCCAGAGGTGGTGTCGCCTTCACTTGAGCAAACCCAGCGCACCTCCACCAGCACTGACTAAGCACTGGCTGTGTCCCAGGCCTGGCAGAGCAGCTGCGGGAAGATAGAAGCGAACACAACACAGACAAGGCCCGGCCTCCACGGGCACGTGCTAAGTCAGACACCACAGGAACCGCGTCGTCAGGGCCAAGGGCTGGGAGAAAGGTCTGCACGTGCGAAGGGAGACTTCTGTTCAGAAACCCCCTAGAGACCACCTAGGCCGGCTTCCACATGTAGCAGGTACAGGGTTGAGCCCCAGAGGTTGGGCACCAGCCTGAGCCTGCCCTGCAAGGCCATCGCAGAGCCAGGACTTGAACTGGTCCCACTGCTTCTGGAACTCTCTCTGGGTCATGTGGAGCTGCCCTACCGGGACCTCCCAGGACACCCAGAGTCGCAGAGGCCTCTCACCAATGACAGATGGTTTATTCCAAGCTCGAGGAATAGCAAGTGTGGTTGCACCCTGTTCAGGATCCCGCGAAGGCAGGCAGGCCTTGTGCGTCGCCATGGGTCGCGAGAGCCTCACTAGTGAGGCCTTCAGAGAGGCCGCCCTCCAGGCTGTGCGACCACCTCCCCTCCTCCCCGGGCTGGTACGGCTCCTGCTGGGAGGGGGCGCGGTTTCTGGTGCGGCCAGATGTGGACCTGCCCGCAGCTGCAGCAGGTGTGCCTGGGACTTGGGGCTCGGCCTCTCCTCACACCCCTGCCGCATCTTCTCCTCCTCGGCTGGAAGGGTTTGAGCCTGGGATTGGCAGCCTCCGTCCCTTCCCCCGTCCCCCGCACCACCCCCCCCAGGTGTGGACGCAGGCTGGGGACCGGGTGTTTGCCGCTGGTTCCAGAGCCACGTTTGGTCCCCAGGGAGGACGTTGTTATTTTCGCAAACTCCCAGCATCCTGCCTGTTTGATATTTTGGGTGAGTTGAATCCAGTCCTTCCCATTCCTCCCAAGCTTCCCACTCCCTGAAAGTCAGGTGGGCGGAGCCTGGACAGGCTCCTCAAGGAGACGTGCTCGGGGCCATTGGCGGCTCTGCCGCGGCCCTCCTGGTGGCTCTCTGCCCCTGAGCTCACACTGGGGTCTGTCGCCCCTCAGCCAGGAGGACTGTCGTTTGATTGGATTTGCTGGGCTCCTCCAACAAGATGGACACGCGTGGCGAGTCCACTCAAGTTTCCCAGGCACGCGTGTCTGCGTCTGATGGGGAAAATGACCTGCCGAGGTGCTTGTCATGAGGCGAGGGCGTCACCGAGGACCCGGGAGGCACCGTGAGGATCAGGGCTGCAGCAGAGCCGCAGTGCAGCGCCCGGGCTCGAGGGAGCATGCGGCAGCTCTCGCTGGTGACAACGTGGTGACTCTGGCACGTGAGCGAGCGTGTGCAGGGCCCCCTGTGTCTCGGGAACTACCCTTGCTGTCTGCGCTGTCCTGCTGGAGAGTTTGGGGAGCAGAGGAGCCTGCACTGTCCACATCCGCTTGGTTCCTGGGTTTGGGACTGAGTAGCAAGAAGTCACAGAGAAACAGACTCATCCGAACATCCAGGTCCTCGTGGCGCCTGGGTTCAGGGACCAGGATTGAAGGGTGAGCGTTTGGACAGCAAAGCAGGCGGGTGTCCTGGGGCTGCCGTGACAGGTCACCGCAAACTGGGCGCCTTAGCACGACAGGGATCTACGCTCCCACAGTTCTGAAGGCCAGAGTCCAAGATCAAGGTGTCAGTTAACTCTGAAGACACAGGGAGGCACCCTCCCTGCTCTCCCCAGCTTCTGGTGGCCACGGCAGTCCTTGGTGCTCCTTGGCTTCTAGACGCGTCCCTCCAACTTCTGCCTGTGCCTCCACATGACGGCCTCCCTGTGTCCAAATGTCCTCATCTTATGAGAATCTCTGGGTCTCTTTATAGTCTCAGCATTTGTCAGATAATTGCTAGATTGCATATTGCCTCTTAAAATGTGCTTTGTCTTCGTGGAGCCATCACGCTGAACGTTTAGGGGCCTGTGCGAATTAGGTATTATAACACCCGACGGCGTTCACGAGTCCTAAGTCTGCGATTACGTTTGCAAGCAATTTTGCTGTCCGTGCCCTTCAGGCTGGAAGGTCGTCCTGTTGTCTTCGTGTCGTTGGAAAGACCCAGAGAGGATTGGTTTAGGCGTCGGGTTTTTTTTTTGGGGGGGGGGGGGGGGGGGTTAGTCCCGAGCTTGTATTTGTGGGACTCAGGACTGCACACCTGCAAATGTTTGTGTAGCATCGATTTCCAGACGTGTGCCTGTAACTGCTGGGTTAAAAGGCAAGTGCATTAAAGACTTAGACAAATAAAACGGGGTTGCCTCCAAGAAGCCGGTCGTTTCCTCAGGGCCTCCCTACCGCTGTGTGACCGCTTCCTAACTTGACTACATCTGCAGAGACCCTGTTTCCAGACAAGGTCTCACGTCCACAGGTACCCGGGGTTAGGATGTCAGCATATCTCTTGGGGGGACACAGTCCAACCAACAACAGAGGGGCTTTCCTGCCAAAGCCGTGGCCTCCATTCAGGCACCAGGACGCTGTGTACCAAGGCGCAGTGGCATCACTTAGGCGGTGGCCTTGCTGAGTCACAGGAGTCCAGGGAGCGTCCCTGTCCCCGGGCAGGGCCTCGTGACCCCTCCAGCCAGGATCACGGGCGTGCTCTCGGCCCGTCTGTCTGGTCACAGTTTGGGAGGTTTGATCCTGTACTCGCTGAGGATCCCAGAGGGGAAACTGGACCCCGAAGCCCCTAAGCCAGGGCGGTGCTGCGGCCTCACTGGGATTCCGTGTGGAACGAGACGACCTTTCTTCTCCTGACAGATCTGTCAGCCACAGGGAAAGGGACAGCCGGCTGGGCCCTGCCTGACCAGATGCTGCACCCAGTGTGGGATTGCAGGGGTCCCGGGCTTACACTCACGGGGCTCGCATTCTCCCTCAAGCTAAGCCTCATCACCGAGCTACCCGTCACCTGGCTTCCACCGGGTTCTTAGGAGTCAGACGAGCCCCGCCGTCACGCGCTGACGCGGAAGAGGGAGGTGTGGGTTCCAGCCTGCGCCTGGGTCGGGCAGGGTAGGGGTGACCGGGCAGGCGGAGGGGTGAGTGAGGGTCCCAGTGAGACGGCCACAGCCTGGGTGGACAGAGGGACAGGGACTGAGGGGATGGGGTGAGGCCAGCGGCGGACGATGCAGAGCCAGGCCACATCCCCGGTTCCCTTCAGGTCCTGGGTTGGCCCGCTACGGGCAGCGTCCTCGCCCGTCTGTGACCTGGGCCATGGTCTCCGGCCTCAGCCCTGGGGCTCGGGGGTTTGGGCTGGACGTGGATGAGACGCCCGTGCCGCACTCCGGCACCAGGAGCCCCAGGGAAACAGCCGCACAGCAGGCTCTGTCCCCGAGTTCCCTCATCAGTGTGACACCTGCCTGTTTCCTCGCAAACAGCTGAGGGCCCTCCGTGTGGACTGGTGAATCCCTCCTCGCCAGGTGGCCACACGTGGATCCAGGTCCCCTGACTGTGGTGTCTTTGCAGCCCCCGAGGGACGAGAGCCTGAACGGCCTCCTGCAGGGTTACAGGATCTACTACCGGGAGCTAGAGTACGAGGCGGCCTCGGCCACTGAGTCCAAGACGCTCAAGACCCCCTCCGCTCTGCGGGCCGAGCTCACAGGTGAGCCCTCTCCTCCCCCTGCACGGGCCGGCAGCAGGGAGGTTCCTGTGACCACGGTGCATCCGCCCCCCAGGCCTGGGCCTCAGGGGCTGGAGGAGGTGCGGCTCTGCCCCCTCCCACCGCCGGTGTGCACGGCCCAGGGCGTGGCGAGGTGCCATGAGCAGAGGCCCCCGGCCGCTGGGGGACCGGGGAGGCTGCCCGGAGGAGGATCCATCTGCGGTGACTGTCGGGGTAAAAGGATGTTACTGAGGATGTGACGGGAAGTGAGGGACACAGGGCCCAGGACAGCTCGGTGCAGGTAGGCAAGCAGGGCGGCAGGGGCTCGGGTGGGCCAGGGGTCAGCCGGCCAGCGCAGGGCGTGTGCTGCGCGGGGCCGCCCCAAGTGGAGCAGGTTTGGGGTGTGCCGGGGCGGCTGCAGGGAGCCCCGGCTTCTGTCCCGGCTCATCTGTCTGCTCACCTGCACCCCGCCAGACCCCTCCGCGGACCCTGGCAGTCCTTCCACCAGCCGTTGAGGAAGCTCTGGAGCCGCTGGGCAGGCGCCGCACTCCCCGCTCCTCTCTTCCTGGCGTCCCACACGCTGTCAGAGGACATACTTGAGCCTTAACCCCTGCGCGCCGGCGTCGGGGCGGCCAGCCGGGGAGCCGGGGCCTGCTCTGCCGGGGCCTGCTCGGGCCCCGCGTCTCGGCGAGGCTCACGCGTGCTATGGGCAGCTCCCGTGCTCCCTCCCCAGCCCACCTTCTGGGGCCTCGGGGCTGCAGCTCGGCCCCGGCCCCGCCAGGAGGACTGGCTCAGTCGTGAGCCCCAGTCTCAGCGTCACCCTGGGTGTCCCTTGCTGATGTCCAGACCGCAGCGAGCGTCTCCCTGGGCTGTGTCACAAAATCACATCCGTGGAATGAGAGGGTGCGGTGGGGTCTGCTCGTCCCCTTCAGCCCGGGGCTCTGAGCGCAGGTAGCCCGAAGAGGCGTTGCCCGGGAGACGCCGACCTCCATCTCCCCCTGTGCTGCTTCCGCTACCTCGCGCCAGATGCGAACTTGACCCGTTTAACCTGAGGGGTGAGCACACGCCACCCCCTCGCGGGCCGGGGGGCCTGGCAGGTTCTCCAGGCAGCGCAGGTGCCCCGGCGAGCGGACCCCACCACGCGGGGGGTGGAGAGACTTCCCGGCCAGGCAGCCCGTCACGCGAGAGCTGCTCCCTGTGCGCTGACCGCCTTTCTGCTCTGCTTGCCCCTAACAGCCCAGAGCAGCTTCCAGAGCGTGAACAGCAGCTCCGCGTTAACGACATACGAGCTAATACGTAAGTGGCAGCGCCCTCAGCGGGAGCCGTGTGGCGGCGTGACCGCGAGCCGCCAGGCAGCGCCGCGTGGCCTCTCAGGGGCCCCGTGGAAGCAGCTTGGATTCGAGGCTCTCGTTTCTGGGGTTCCCCCTCAAACGCTGCTTCGCCGTATGCCGGAACCACCAGGGAGACAGGAAAGGAAACTTCTAGAAGCAGAGGCTGGGAGTGCGGGGTACCGGCAGCTGGTCTTCGAGTGTGGGACAGGAGGAAAGGCAGAGTGGGCAGATCTCCTCTCTGGCTCCTTGGACGTAGTTTTCAAGCCCCTTTCTTGTTGTGGTAAAATACACGTAGCCCACGATTGCCGTCGTCACCACTTTTAAGGGTCCGGTTCAGGGGCGTTAAGCGCATTCACACTGTTGGGCAACCCTCCCCACCGTCCGCCTCCAGAACTTTCTCATCTTCCCAGACTGAGACTCTGTCCCCGTGAAACACGGACGCCCCGTCCCCTCCCCCAGCCCTGGCCCCCACCCCCCACTTTCCATCTCTGTGACCCTGGCTCCTCCGGGGGGACCTCACAGAAGTGGAATCGCACAGCGTTGGTCCCTCTGTGCCTGCTGGGTTCGCTTCTAGTTTCATCCGTGCTGTAGCGTCGGGGTCTCCTTCCTTCTCAAGGCTGAGGGACCGTCCACCGCATGCACACACCCCATTTATTTATCCACCAGTCCTCCATTCCTCTTTAACCAAACTGCTTCCCCTCGGATTCCTGTCTGGGGATGGGTTTCAGCAACCAAGTGCAAGGCTAAGGGGCCCCAATGCGATTCACTCCAGCACAGAGAAGTGGCTGGATTAGAAAGAGGATAAGTGGGGGAGGGGGAGCCGGCCCTCCCCCGGCCCCAGGTGTGCGGGCACTGGCTGCCAGCCCATGCTCTTTCATCCCGCCACCACCTGACCAACCTGGCAGCCGGGGCGGGGCTCACAGAGCTGTCCCACCTCCCCAGCGTCACCTCGTCCGTCCATCCGTCGTGTGCTCGCTCACCCCCCCACCCATCGCTCCCTGGTTGTTTCTTTGTCTCTCCGCCAAGTCCCTCCTGGGCCGGGTGCTCCCCCAGATGTGACCTCCCCGAGCAGCCAGATGAAGCGTCCAGCGCAGGCCCGGCCCCAGTGAGGAGGGCTCCCTCCCGGGGTCTCGTCCAGGCCCTCCAATCGTGGTTATGCAGTGCGGGAGGGGCGGCCCCGACCACGCAGCAGCGTCCACTCTGGTGTGTCTCCGTGGATTCCTGGGCCACACGAGTCCCGGGGTTGAGATGAAGCCACGTTGTTTGTCTGACAGCACGGCTGGACCACGTGGACAGAACCTTGACCATGAAATGTACACATATCGGCAAACAGAGGCCTTTGAGGTGTTAATGGCCGTGTCCTGGGAAGAAAATGACATGTGAATCCAGGCCCCGTAGCCAGGCACGAGCTCTGTACTAGCCAACGTGGTGAGAGCAGCTGACCTCTAAGCCAAAACATTCTGGAAGGTTCTCCCCGTTGCGTGGCTTTCCCGAGGCCCCAGGTGCGTGCCGGACCACCTGGGTGCATGGTTCCTGCAAATCGTGCCTCCCAGCGAGCGGCTAGCTCAGCAGAGGTGCCGCGGATCCGACCTCCAGGCCCTCCCTTGAAGGTGGTCAAGGTTCTGCCTGCCCTACTGGGCCAGGGTCTCACTCCGTCGGTTCCTACGCTTACGGAGAGATTCTGGACCAAAAGGCAAGCCCGGGTCAGGCCCTGTATCCTAGCTTCTTTCCCTCAGAAGACGAGCCTGCTGCCGCCTTCCCCTGAGTGCAGGATGGGTTGCGTCTTTGCCTCACGAGTGTCACTAATGCCGGGACAGAGGGTGGCAGGCCCCTCGCAGACCTCTCTCTGCAAGAAAGAGCTCTTCCCCCGCGTCTTCTCAAGGGGCACTGGTCCCTCAGCGTGGCTCATGGAGGGAGTTTTCTAAGAAAGGGAGGGGTCCCGCCAGCTGACCCCTGTCCCCTGGCCCTTGCAGATCTGAAGAAATACCGGCGCTATGAAGTGGTCATGACAGCCTACAACGTCATCGGCGAGAGCCCGGCCAGCGCGCCCGTGGAGGTCTTCGTCGGCGAGGCCGGTAGGTCCCGCGTTTCCACCCCCAGCCCGGAGCTCAGGCGCCAGCAGCGTCCCCCTCGATGAAGGTCATTTTGCTGGTGGGGCAGGAGGCTTCCGGTCGTGGCTGGAAAGAGGCCGAGGGCTGGGTGTCCCGACGGGGGCAGCGGCCAGGTCTTGCTTTTGATATTCAGGGTGTTTAACGTCTGGATTTATCAGGACCTGCTCTAGGGGAGCGATGCTGTCGCCTCCGTGGGAACCTAGGTGTGCGGGAACCTCCGTGTGTGGAGGGGGGATGTTTGTCAGCTGCCGTCTCTGGCTGGGCCGGGCAGTGGCCCCGGCACTGAGTCAGCCCGACCGTCTGTAACAGGCCCTTCCCAGGTCTCGAAAAGCCACGTGGATCCATGTTTGTACCCCTTTTAGGTGAGAGGTGGCCCTGGGTATGTTTCAAGGACCGTCCCTTCTGTGGGGCTAACCCACAGGGAGACGTCGTGTCCTGTGTGGAGGCCTTGCTGCGAGCTGTGCCGCCTGCCCTCTGGCCCACAGGGCGACCCCTCCCCCCCGACGCCCACCGCCCCGCCGACGGCCGTCTCCTCTGAGCCTGACAGCTGGCCTGAGGGCTCTGCTCAGATCTGCTGGTGCGGAGTTGGGAGGGTGAAGGATTCTTGGAATCCCTCTGTGGACAGAGACCCAGGCTTGCCGGAGGACAGAGGGGTTCTGGTCACTCGGCCGGTGCACAGAACACATCAGGTGACCTTTTGCTATTTGGAGAGGTTATGGTCGTAAACCAATCAGCACTGAGGGCCTAACTCAGCAGGATTTTTCTGGAACGTCCCACAGTATTTTCGTGTGAGCGAGGATAACCAAGTGCGCCACCAGGAGGTCGCGTCGGCCTCTACACAAAAGTCTGTCTGGGGGGAGGTGGAGGTTCCTTGGAGCAGGTGGGGCAGGGGCCAAGCGTTCCAGGAGGACATGGGCCTGGCCACAGAAGAGCCCACGCGGGCAGACGGGGGACGTGGCAGGGAGGGGACATTTCAGGGAGGGGACGTGGCGCGTGCCATCCGTCAGAGCAGGAGCTCTGGGACCTCGCTGGGCATCAGTGAGGGCCTTCGTACCGCTGGGTTGAGGGGCGCACGGCCGGCCAGCTGCGACCTGCAGAGCTGACCCGCCCACCGCCAGCCTGCACTCCAGGGAAAGGACCCAGCCTGCGGGGGCCCAGGCACTCCGGACAGGGCCTCAGGCCCAGGACCAGAGCAGACGTCCAGAGAACAGGGCTGGAGCCCGGGCGGGAGACCCGGCCGGCACTGGGGCCGCAGCCAGCCAGCGGGCGACCGTGGGGTGTGCGCAGTTCATGGGTCTCGTTTGTTGTTTGTTTGTTTTGTGGTAAAGCACAGTTAACGTGAAACGTGCCGACCTCATCACTGGCAAGCGTCCAGCTCAGGGGCGTGAAGCACATTCACCTGTTGTGCGGCCACTGCCCGCCGTCTCCTCTGGGGTCCTTCATCTTCCCAAACAGGAGCCCCTCGCCCGTCAGCAGACCCTTCCCTCTCCCCTCCCCCCCGCCCCGGACGGCCTCTAATTTACTTTCTGTCTGTGAATTTGCCTAGTCTAGGTACTTCCTAGGCATGGACTCCCCACATTCGTCCTTTGCACCCGCCTCCTCTCACTCAGCGTGTTTTCTTGGTTCATCCGTGTTGGAGCAGGTGTCAGACTCTGTTTCTTCTCATGCAGTAGGCATGTTCACTGTGGGCAGACACCCCATTTTCTTTACCTATGGGCCCATCAGTGGACACCTGGGTTGTTTCCACCTCTCGGGTTTGTGGTGGAGCCGCTGTGAACGCGGGTGGACCAGGTGTTTTTCCCAAGTGCTGAGCTGAGGCTGAGCCCGTGTGGCCTGGCCGTGATGCAGGGTGCTGGCCGCTCCCGCCCCCTCCACGGGGGCCCCTCTGCCAACACACACCTGCCCCCATGCGGACTCTCCCGGGGCGGGGGGGTCGCAGAGAGGGATGGAAGGAGGCTGTCCATCGGCTCTGCCACCGCGGCGTGGGCGGCAGCCTCCAAACAGACTCCATCAGGAACACGGAAAGCAGGGGCCAGGGCACAGAGGCGGATGTTCCGCCCTCAGCGCGTTGCTCTGCCGTCTGTGTTTACGCTGCAGAGAATGTTCTGAAAGGAGGATGCCAGTACTTCCAGCGTGGCTGCCAGTTACCCTTTGCCCTCCCAGTCTCCGCCTCTCACAGCCCAAGGGCCCCTTATAATGGTTTCGTTCCGATGCCTAGCAGTGCTGCTAACCAGGCCTGCAGAAAATAAAGTTCACTGGGGCCAATTTCCACTCACCTGGCCAGACGCTTCATCATGTCGCAGACTGGTCGGCATGAAACACTCAGACTTGTGTGAAAACAGCCTGGAAACAACACGGTTTCCCGAGTTAGGCCGCCCTGAGCATCTGAGTGTCGGCTCGGCCGGTTTCCGGCTGTGGGATGTGGGGCCAGTTACTTCACCTCTCTGAGCCCTGGCCCTGAGGACCGTGGTGCAGAGGGGAAAGCTTTGGGCTAGGAGTGAGGAGACTGGGGTCCTTGTCCCAACTCTGCCCCCAACTTGCCTGTCCCACCTGCAGGATAAATGTCTAGGACGTGCCTGGACTGGCCAGTCAGGAAGTGGTGAGTGAATGACTGAGACCCTGTGTGGTTACTGGACTGGTCTGGCCCATCTACAGAACAATGAGAGGTTGAGAGTTAATGATCTTTGGGTCCCCTCCAGTCCAAATATGTAATATTTAAATCCTTTTAACCTCAGAGAGAAAGCGTAACCTTTAGGAAATTTCTCATTGAGATTGATTTCTGAGTCCAGGCATTTCAAATTGGTAAAAATAATACATTAGAAAGAACTCCATTTTGCAAGAGATAGAAACCCAAACAGCTTAAACTGAGAGAATCAATGATCAATTCACATAACAGAAGAGTTGAAGAGCCTGGGTACAGCTTCAGGCATGGCTGGATCCAGCACCCTAACAGGTGGGTCCCACGTCCCCTCTGGTTGCACTGTCCTCTCAGCTCACTCCTGTCTGGGGCGGGCTCTTCATCAAGGAGGCCCTGGAGCTTCAGGCGGCAGAAAGAGAGTTTCCTTTTTCTACGGTGCCTCCAGTGGCAGTCCACGGGCCCCCGTTAGCCTGCCTTACGCGCCCATCTGCTGCAGCCGATGGCCTGAGGTCCCAAAGCCAGGGGGTTATATCATCTCTACCTGGACCACATGGACCGAATGGGAGGAAGGCTCCCCAGATCCCCAGGGCAGATCTGGATGCTGCTGCCAGAAGGGGACTGGGTGTTTGCTCAGCTGTCAGTGCGGCACTCATGGCAGAGTTTTCCAAGGGGCCAGAGCTGCTTCCGGGAGATGTGTCTGTGGGTTCCTCAGCAGGACTGCTGTGCCGGTCACCCCCGCCCCCGCCCCTGTGAAACCTCCAGGCCCAGCTCTGTGTTCTCGGGGTTCTACAGCTGAAAGGAGCCCATATCCTGGCCTTCAGGACACTTACTACTGGAGGACAGGCCCCACCTTCCGGATAAGGCTGCCCTCCTGCCTGGGACACGTCTGTGGTTCCAGACCTCCCAGGCTGCTCCCCCGGAACATACGCCATCCCACCCACACCGCGCTGCATCTGCCCGGAACCCCTGCTCTTCACTCCAGTCCCTGGAAGACCCTCCAATCTTCCGCTCAGCCCACCTTCAAGGCCAGCCCCTCAAGGCCTGGCCGCCCTGTCCCCGGCCTGGGCAGAACTAGGGACCCCTCTGCTCCGGAACACGCCACCCGTTCTGCTCTCTGCACCTCCTGTCTGTGATGCAAAGACGCCTCTGATTCACTCCAGTGTCCAGGGTGCTCGGGGCTTTCTGGTTGCCTGGAGCACTGCAAACACTGTAATGTTGGGGGAGTGAAGGTGGGGGAGAGCAGATTTGGACAGGAAGGAGGGGAGCCACGCAGCCTGCCCGACCCCCCGGGGCCCGGGGAGGGGAGACCCCTGAGGGAGGAGACCCCCAGGGCCCGGGGAGGTGAGGGGAGACCCCAGA
>NW_020837974.1:3098178-3098743 GCF_003676395.1 Aethalodelphis obliquidens
GGTGAGGGGAGACCCCAGAGGGAGGAGACCCCCAGGGCCCGGGGAGGGGAGGGGAGACCCCAGAGGGAGGAGACCCCCAGGGCCCAGGGAGGTGAGGGGAGACCCCAGAGGGAGGAGACCCCCAGGGCCCAGGGAGGTGAGGGGAGACCCCAGAGGGAGGAAACCCCAGAGGGTAGGAGACCCCCGGGGCCCGGGGAGGTGAGGGGAGACCCCAGAGGGAGGAGACCCCCAGGGCCCGGGGAGGGGAGGGGAGACCCCAGAGGGAGGAGACCCCCAGGGCCCAGGGAGGTGAGGGGAGACCCCAGAGGGAGGAGACCCCCGGGGCCCAGGGAGGTGAGGGGAGACCCCAGGGGGAGGAAACCCCAGAGGGTAGGAGACCCCCAGGGCCCGGGGAGGTGAGGGGAGACCCCAGAGGGAGGAGACCCCCAGGGCCCAGGGAGGTGAGGGGAGACCCCAGAGGTAGGAGACCCCCGGGGCCCATGGAGGTGAGGGGAGACCCCCCGAGGGAGCAGACCCCCGAGGGAGGAGACCCCCGGGGCCCGGGGAGGTGAGGGGAGACCCCAGA
>NW_020837974.1:3098843-3247340 GCF_003676395.1 Aethalodelphis obliquidens
GGGCCCGGGGAGGTGAGGGGAGACCCCAGAGGGAGGAGACCCCCTGGGGCCCGGGGAGGTGAGGGGAGACCCCAGAGGGAGGGATCCTGCCCGAGGCGCCTACAGCCCCAGCTCCCGCCTGCCCTGCAGCCTCTGCCCTTTCAGGGGGCCTGGTGGCTGAGAATCCCCAGGGGCTCTGACACCACGAGGGGCCCTGACAGCAGCAGAGCAGACCCAGCCCCTCCTAACAAAGCCTGAGGCTCTGACCTGACGCCCATACGCACCTGACATTCACAGACTGTCGCGGGACCAGGGCTGCGGGTCTGGGGTGTAGGGAGGGGGAGCTCCGCACAGCCCAGCAAAGCGTGCGTGGGCTCCGTGGCCCGGTGTGCGGCTGCGTGGCTGCGTCGGGCTCCAGCTCTCACTGGACACACGGGAAGAGGGGTCCGGGGGCCACGGCGGGCTGCTAGTGGGGGTGCCTGTGTGCGAGCCTCACAGGGAAACAGCCTCGCTCCAGAGGGGGAGACCCAGGCCAGTCTCGGCCATCACCTTCCTGCCGTGGGAAGTCACCATCACAAAGGTCCCCATGCAGGGACTTTGGCATTGCGCCGGCCTGTCTCTCCCTTTGCATCTCTTGCTGGAGTCGGTGGGTCCCTCAGTGCAGGTCTGAGCCACAGCCTGCAGTTTCCTTGTGTTGTTCTGTGATCCCAGGTGTCGCAACAGCTCACCCCTGATTAGACCCGGGGCCGAGGTCCGCCCTGTCCCTGACCCAACAGGAGGAAGAACGTTGTTGGTTCTTCAGTGAAGGAGCCAGGGCTCGCTCTGCGTCCAGTGGGCCGTGCCCGTGAAAGCTCAGGTCGGCGGTGAGGCGTCTGCAGCCCCCGACCCGGGGCCACGGGGCCCGGAGGTGGAGTGGGTGCAGAGTTCGCCCGTCCCCTCGCCGTGCCGGGGAGAATAGTAAGATACCGCTGGGCCTTTGCCGCCCCTCCGGGCTCTCTCCCCTGCACCCCTGGCCCCAGGATGCCTGCTCTGAGGCCCGCGTGGGGAAGGAGACAACGAGCCCAGCGTCCGCGTTGGTTTTCAAGCGCCCTGCAAGCGCAGTGGGGGCGGGGTAACAGGAGCAGATGCGCTGAGAACTCGGGGTGCCCCCGGGACTAGGCCAGTAGAGCAGTCAGACGCGGCCCGGGGGGCGGGGAAGAGGGGAAGCGGCCGGCGCTGCGAGCGCCTCGTTAACGCTGGGACAGAGGGCGGGGCAGGGCCCCCCGGGGTGAGCGGGCCCCCAGGCCCCCCCTCTGGAGCCACCCTCCACCCGGCCTCCATGCCCCGCTGGACTGACCCTTCCTGGGCCCGAACCCCATCCCGTCGCTTTTCCGGTTCCTCCCCTCAGTGCATCCCCGTGTCTGTAGGGAAGCACGATGTGCTCCCGAGAGGGGCCCATGGGAGCCTCCGGCCCCGCCCCAGTCTGCCCCCCAGCAGCACCTCAGCTGGCCCACCCTGCGTTCTTCCCGCCATGGTGGGGTCAGCCCCTCCCCCAAACCCGGGCATCCCTCTCACGCCCCCCGGGCTCCCCACGTCGCCCTGCCTGGGTTCCGGCCTTTCCTAGCAGGCACGGGAGCCCAGGAAGCACTCATAGAGAAATGACACTATTCATAACTTTATTTCCATCAATGTAGGAAGGTTATAGAGAACATTCTAACGCGTAGCTCTTCACTTGGAAAGGATCGCAAACGCCACACCATTCGGAGTCCACGTCCTCAGCCGGAGCCTCCAGAGAACCCCGCGGTTCACCCGACCGCTGGCTCGCAGCCCACCCCTCGCTAGGCCCCTGAAGGCGGGGAGACCCCAGTCCTGCCCCGGACGAGGGCACCTTCTGGGCAGAAGGGAAATGGCCTCCCATGGGTCCTGGAAGGGGCTGAGGCCATGCAGGGTCAAGCCACATGGGGCGGGCCTCTGTGTGTCACAGAGCTCGGGGTGGACAGGAGCGGGGCTGCAGCTGAGCTTCGCAGGCAGAGTGGACACTGGATCGTCCACACCAAAGAGGCACCGCCTCCATGTGGGCAGCTAGGGAGACGGCCACCCAGGGTCGGGTATTGACGCCGCCCGCTGGGCTCCAGACGTGCCGTGACCCCGTGTCTCACCCCAAACACTGGCCCAGCTCTTGCCTCTCCTTCTCAGTCAAGCTCTTCGTGAGATAACCTGCTTGCTTTCGTTTGTCTTATGTTGTTTAACTTGGGGAAATGAGGGAAGTTTCAAGTAGACAGACTAGGATACAGAGGCTGAGCGCTCAACCACCAGGCACCACGACCATCTTCCCCCGTCTCGCCACCCACCTGCGTCTCTGCTCCCCTGTTCTCAGACACGTGTCTGGCCCTTTATGGAAAGCTTCCCAACTCTGCCCTTGGGAAGTAGCTTGGGCCCTAGAGTCAAAAGACCCAAGTTCAAATCCAGTCCGTCCTGGGACAAGTGACCTAACTCCTCTAAGCCTCAGTTTTCTAAGGGGGAAAATGAGAATAAGATCCTCTCCCTACAGCTTGAATTTTGTGGATACAAACCACGTGGGATGCAGTTGGTTAATTAGGGACCGTGAATTGTGTACAAACCACGTGGGATGCAGTTGGTTAATTAGGGGCCGTGAATTGCGTTATGTGGACCAGGTCGGCTACAATACGGTCGTGGTCTATCAGGACCTGGATCTTGCCGTGATGGGAAACTCACTCTACAGGCAAAGAGGAAAAACAGAAAACCCACCACAGTCACGAGCAATGTAGCTGGTTTGCTTGAGTGGCTTCTAACTTTGCGTCTCGCGACGGCAGTAGCAGTGATGAAGCTGATAAGATGGTGTGAGCGGTGGTGCTGATGGGAAAGCAAAGGTCATTGCTGGATGAAACCAAATGCTGGATGTGCTCGCCACTAACCTTTATCACGGAAACATCTGTAGGAAAAATGTGCTTGTTCTTATGAGTCTGGAGCTCTCTGGCCTCCACCTCCTTTCAGACTGAAACCACTGTTTTTTTTTAAATACTCTTTGGACACTCGGAGTCCTAGGGCTGCCGCTGCCTGGTCCGCAGCTGGAGCACCCCTAATTCTGTCCACACGTGTGAACGTGCTCTGTCAGAGCTAAGAGCCCTCGTTAACTCACCCCGTCCTTGGTCCGAGGCACCTGTAATCAGAACCGCTCCAGCTCCTGCACTGCTCCAGAGCTCTGCAGTTCTGCCAGGACGTCCACCAATGAAAAGGCCGGGAGCTTACCCTAGACTTCCTGTGCAAACTCATGGGGCCAAGGCCACAGCTGGGTCTGGGCTGGTTAAGAGGACATGTTGGCCTTAACAGAGGGTGTTTCGCTGGAGCACCGTGAAATCCTGCATTTACAACAGGGGCCGCACCAAACTCCAGCCAGCCCCTGGCAGCCCAGAGCGTGCAGTCTGGCCTTGGGCTGGGTGCTTTCCCTGAGGAGGTCGCACTGGTCAGGGTGTATTAGTCATCTGCTGCTGGGTAACAAATTGTCCCAACGTAGCGGCTCAGACAGCACACACCTGCTACCTCGCAGAGTCTGTGGGTCAGGAATCCAGGCTCAACTTAGCTGGGTGCTCTACCTTGGGTCTCTCACAAGGTGTCGCCAGGCCTGCAGCGCTGTCCAAGGGCTTGACCAGGGAGGGCCCCTTTCTGAGCTCACGGGTGCTTGTGCACGGGACCCCGTTTCCTGGGCTGATGGGCAGAGGCCTCCCCGAGGTCCTCGCCTGGCCACCTCTCTGTGGAGCGCCACCATACGGGCTGGCTTCCTTAGAGGGAGCTGGTGGGGGGGCGAGAGGAGCCAGGAGGGGGCGCCAGCAGGAGGGGCAGCTCAGGCTCCCTGACCTGCCTGCAGGAGGCTGCCCACCCCACCATATGGCGTCTGCCATATCCTATGTGTCAGAAGGATCGCGTGAGGCTGTGAGCACCAGGAGTGGGGTCCCTGGAGCTGCGACCGGGATCCATGGTGACACACCTGGGCTGCTCTCGGTTCATACGGGAACCACCAGGGAGACGGACATCTACACGCGTCCGCATGTGGTGACAGAGCCCACACAGAGCAGTGCCCTAGGTGCCCAGCGCCCAGATAAGCCCTCGGGCGATTATCAGGACAGAGAAGTCACCTCGGGGACGAGCTTGGGGCCACCACGCCCCCCTGGCCGGGCCTTGCTCTGCTCTCACGCCACCCATTTCGTTTCAGCTCGAAAACCCTTTACGTCTGATGTTTTCTCCAATCTTACAAACAATGGAACTGCAGCTCAGAGATCGAGCAGAGTCCCAAGTCCCACCAGCTGAGCCCAGACCCTAAACTCGCCAGCCAGGGCTTCTTCCACCGCCTCCCAGCTATGTTTTCTGTAGCCTGGGGTACATGGCATTGAGTTTTTTGAAAATAGTTTTTGTGACCAGTTTGCTGATTCTTCTTGCTAAGCTTCCTTGGAGTTGTTTTTGGTCCTGGCTCAGCAGTGAGGTGATGGACGACAGGCTGGGGGCCGGAGCTGGGAGGGGAGGACGGCAGCAGCGGGGAGACGTGCTGGTCCGAGGGGGCTGCTCCAGGAACCCAGGCACGGCACGTGGGGCCGAATTCCCTGCCCCCACTACCCATCCCCCCCACCCACTACCCCTGCCCCGGCCCCAGGAATTCCCCTGGGAGGGAGGGAGCGAGGCTCAGAGCCAGGCTGCCTGGGTTTGTACGGCCAGATCCACACGGTTGCTGAGTGTGTGGCCTCGGGCAGGTTCCCGGATCTCTCTGGGCCTTAGTGTTTCCGTCTGTGTAATGGGCAGTGACTTGTACCCACCTCCCCAGGTTATGAGGATGAAGTGAGGCCAGATGAAGGGTTTGCAAGAGATGCCTGATCCCCTGGTATGAAGGGCGCACCGTCGATACCGGCCTCAGCGCTGTTCACACCCCACTGACAGGTCCCTGCGTTAACCGGAAGTTAAAGCAGACGTTAGCACCACTGTATTTGTCTCCACGAGTCCTGGGGGTTCTGGAGAAGTGGGGGCTGTCGGTTGAGAGAAGGGTGGTGCGTGTCCCTCATGTGCGTTACAGATTTATCAGATATGATCTCACTTTGTCTGTCGTAAGCTCTGTTAAAAATTACTTTGTAATGTCAGTGGAAATGCTCATTTACGGGCCTGACTTCCTGCGGGCGGGGCTCACAGCTGCCCGGCGTCCTGGGTGACCAGGCATTGGACATCCCGTTTGGTGGCAGCAGTGACTCACCGCCTTTTTCTGGAGGAGGAGGGGCTGCACGCCTGCCCGGACGTGGCTCCTTCCTGGATCCTAGCGATCTGCCCCTCCTTCCTTCCTGGGCCGAGTCGCTGCTTGTCCCTCGGGGCCGAAGCCCCGCCACCCATGCAAACCTCCTTTATGGACTGAGGGGGCCCAGAGGCCACACAGTTACCCACACCTGGAGTCCCTCCCCGCCGGTTATCCCTGCTTAGGGGAACAGATGTGTTGGCAAAGTTTGCTGAGAAGGTGAAAATACATTCGAGAATTGTTTCCTACTCACTTTTTTTTTTTTTTTTTTTTGTGGTACGCAGGCCTCTCACTGTTGTGGCCTCTCCCGTTGCGGAGCACAGGCTCCGGACGCGCAGGCTCAGCGGCCATGGCTCACGGGCCCAGCTGCTCCGCGGCATGTGGGATCCTCCCGGACCGGGGCACGAACCCATGTCCCCTGCATCGGCAGGTGGACTCTCAACCACTGCGCCACCAGGGAAGCCCCTCCTACTCATTTTGACAGGAAATGAGAAACAGTGTTTGACCAGAGAAATATTGGTGTAATTAAAGTGAACTGATGAATGTACAATTTTTGAAAGATCACGTAAAGAAATTCTTATTTCCTTATATTAAAACATTAACAGTGATCCTCAGATTATCAGTTAAAAACTTGCTCTACCCAAGTAATAAATCACGGGCTTACAAAGAGGGAAAGTCAAAACCGAGCATGGTCTGGCCTGGTCCAGCAGCAGCAGTTCCAGCCCCCAGACGCCCGTCAGTCGTGACGCCGGCAGCCGCCCCGCCCCGCAGCTCTCCACTGCTCCATCCCCGCCTCCCCGGCCCACGGCCCCGTGTGAAATCCCCCCCATTCCTGAAGAGCCAGCTGGGTGTTCTGTTTCCAGGAAGGCCCCACGTCCCCCAGCCACAGCGGTAACCCGTCGTGGCCCTTTGACCCTGTCCTCACTTTCTGCCTGGTGCTGTGACTGCTGTGAATTATGTCTCCTGTTGAACCTGTCCTGCCCATCCTCGTGTCCACTTGCCCCGCAAGCTAAGCCGAGGGCCTGGTTGATGTCCAGGAAAACGTCAGCGAAGTTGCTCCGTGGCGACAAATCACCCCCAAGTCTCGGCGCCTGAAACGCCCCGTGTTTCCTCTCACGCGTCCCTATCCTTCACGGTCAGCTACGCCTCTTGTGCTCCCAGACACAGATGGGGATCTGGGGGCCCCGCTGGTCTGGGGGTGGGGAGAGGTCAGCGCCGTGGAACGCTCTGGAAGCTCCTGCTGGGAAGTGCCCTGCATGTAACTACTGCTCCCCCGTCGTCGGCCAGGCCGGTGTCGGAGGCATGCAGCTCCCTCGGGGGGGGACTCTGCAGGGTGGGTGGGCGCCCCCTGCCGCGCCACAGGGGCAGAGTGAGCGGGCGAGCGGGGGCCGGATGGTGAACGGTCCCAGCCGAGCCACTGACAAGCCCCTGCCCTCCAGCTTCGGCTGTTTACCAAATGCCTTTGAGGCGTTGTTTCCTCTCCTTGCCGTGGTTCAGCACATGGGTGCCTGTCCAGCTGCCTCCCTGGAGCAGAGGTTCTGAAAAGTTGACGTGGGAGGCCCCGATGAGCCCACGGCCGCCCAGGGTCTGCGGGACGCAGAGCCAGGAGCCCGTGGGCCAGCGCTCCCTGTCAGCAGGAAGTCTGCACCGGGTCAGGGCAGCCACCGTGTATCCCTGATGCCTGGTGGCCACGTCGGGGCCGAGCAAGCTGGCCAAAGTGCTGCCCTCGCTGCTCCGTGGGTCCCGCCCGCCGAGTCCAGCCCACAGCACCCAGCTGTGCAGGGCCTCTCCCAGCGCTCAGCCAGAATCCCAGAAGATTCCAGAAATCGCTGGGATTCCACTACTGCTGTCAGGTGCAAGGAGCCCCCAGAAGTCCAGGAAGCTTCTCTATCACTGCCCTGCCCGGACCTCTCTCCGGGGCTGGGGTGGCGGGAGCGATCCCTCAAGGCCGGTGGGTGACAGCTGTGGGAAAGCGTCGTCTGCCTGGGCCGCGACGCCGGATGGAGAGAATCTCCGCTCTGTGCCCTAACCCTGCACCCGCCCTCCAGCGCTGTCCGTGGGCCATCTGCGTATCAGCAAATGCCAGGGACTGCCAGGCCAGGCCAGCGTGCTTTTAAAAACGAATTTCGTGCATTTTAACACAGCATTCTGAGCCGATGTTCACGTGCGCCGTACTCCACAGATGCTAAGGTTGGAGAACAAGGGGCTCGCGATCCACCAGACGCTCCATCGGTTTCCAAACTGAGCACCTTCCTGACAGGAAAGGATTGCACTGGGGGTGTAGACAGACGGCCTTCCTGCACGTCAGGGGCTCCCGTCAGGGTGGAGACCCTGAGGATCTCAGGAACCAAAAAAATAAGTCCTGAAACTGGCGTGCTTTGCTCGATGTTCACCTGGGTTTTCTCCCTCCCCTGCTGTGTTAGCGTCACAAAAGTCCTTGTCACCTGCAGCATGTTTTTGGCAGGAAGGGGCTGTGCTGTAGGACAGCTGGGGGGCGTGGAGACAGCTCAGCCTGGGGACAGCGGCGCCTGGGGCTCAGCCGCCCGGGACGGGACCAGGGGTGGCGGTGGAGGGAGGCTTTGTCCAGCCCGTGTCGACCCCAGAGCCGTCGTGGGCCCTGCGTTCGGCTGTGCTTGGAGAGGGAAACTTGGGGGACTGGGGCGACCACGCACAGATGGTCCTAACCCGCCACCAGGGTAATGGCTGTGCTCCATTTTGCCTTTCGCGTTTTAATCGTACAACAGTGATTTTGTGATAGAGTCGCCCATGGCAAACACGCAGAAGACATTAACTTTATTTATGTGTTGGATTATTAATGTGGCTGTTAAAATTCCTCCGGTTAGTTTTGATTGAATTGTTTTTTTGTGCGATTCTGTTGTTTAATGGAGCGGTAAATAAGCATTTCTGATAATGAGGCTGAGCGTCTGTCACAGCCACCTGGTGGGGGCTATTAACATTTCCATTAGCGGCGGGGTGGGCAGTGACAATACAGGAGCCACGCGGTTAGAGCAAAATAAATAGTCGGTGTCAGGCTGAGTGGGCGTTAATTACTATTTTATTCTGCACTGGTGGTGGGGAAGCAGGGAGGGGAAGAAGCGGGGGAGGGGCGCCTCAAGGAGGTCATCCTCTCCCCAGGAGGCCTCTCCAGAGAGACTGTGAGCTGGGCGGTCTCCCTCCGGCGCTGACCGCTGACGCGTGGTCCTTTCCATTCATGGCCCTAAATAGACTCGAGTCAAGAGGCAGCACCCTGGCCGCAGGCAGGGCTGTGGAACGTGAGGGTGCTGGGTTGGCGCCCTGGCCCTGCAGCAATGTCCCCGACAGCTCCATGGAGCTCCCCAGGGTCCAGCCCAGCGTGAAGTTCACTGGGGGAGGAGTCACCCAGGTGGGAGGAAGGAGTAGCTCCTGGGAGGCAGAGGACAGATGGGCCAGAGGGGAGAAATGTCCCCAAATGTACACGTGCGTCCTCCGCGTCATTCCCAACTTACCCGCGGCTGCCTGCAAGGCCACGAGGCCACGGCCATGGCGCCCTGTTAGTCACCTTTCACCTTTGATCTGCACAGTGTGGCCCTGCTGACACCAACACAGCACCCGGGGGCCCTCGGGGTTGGGAGGGAAGGAGTGGGACCGGGTCCTCCTGGGGGGCGCGGAGCTGTGGCCTCTGTGCTCCGTCCCTGAGAAGGGGCAGCCCCGGGTCTGCAGACATCAGCTCCACCTGGAGCACGGCTTCCTACCCAGGATCCGGGACTCGTGGTGGGAACACAGATGCCTTTCTTTATTTATTTTTGGCCGCGAGGGCTGTGGGATCGTAGTTCCCTGACCAGGGATCGAACCCAGGCCCTCAGCAGTGAAAGCGCAGAGTCCTAACCACTGGGCCGCCAGGGAGCTCCCATAAATGCCTTTATATTCTCCGAGTTCCACCTGGAACTGAGCATCTCCCTCAGTTATGAATGTGGCGACGTACCAGTGCCGCATCCCTGGGGCCTGGGACTCTCTCAGCAGCAGGGCCCCCGGGTGTGCCCCCGGGTGTGCCCCCGTCCTGGCGAGGTTGGAGGTTGCTGCGCCGTCTCTGCTCATCCCACCTGACCTCAGAGGTGTCGCACGAGCAGCTCCTAAGCCTGGCTTCAGGGCTCAGTCACAAGCACAAGCACGTGGGTTACCGTGTCACACCTTCGTTTCCAAAGCTCTGCTGTGTCTCGATATAATCGGTTTTCTTTGGGATTCTCCAGGTTTTATTTCATGCATTTAAAGGCGCGGTTCTGAGGAGGGTGTGTGGTCATGCTGGCAGGCAAGCTGGGTGGTCCAGGGCAGGGTCTCGGGACTTCTCAGCGGACCCCGCTGCTCTCTCCGCAGCCCCGGCCATGGCTCCGCAGCACGTGCAGGTGAACCCACTCACGGCCAGCCAGCTGGAGGTCACGTGGGAGCCGCCGCCGCCCGAGAGCCAGAACGGAAACATCCAGGGCTACAAGGCAAGGCGCCCTCTCGCCTGGTTTGCCTCTTCCTTCCAGGTCACTTGCGGGCCAGGGTCGGTGGCCTGAATCCCCAGATCTCCCGAGGGCTCCGCTGGGACCCTGGCCACTTCTGCTTCCCGTCCTGACTCAGGCCGACAGACCCTCGGCCCCCAGCCGGGCGGCTGGAACGGGCTCAGCCTGACCTTGCCTCTGGCCTGGGAGAGCGGAGCCCAGTTCCCCGCGCGACCAGCAGCGCCTCCCGCCCCCTGCACCCCCTCTGGGAGTCTCCACCGCCTTTGCCGACAGTAGAAGGGAAGCCCTCAGGAGAACAGGTTCCCCCCGCACCAAGCCCTGCCCTGGGTCCGAGTCTCTTGTTCGGTAGGTCCAGGATGGGGTCCAAGGATTTGCGTGCTCCTGGGAACCTCACTTTGAGAACCCTTACACTGCACTGTCATGATTCCACGTTCAATATCCCAGAGGGGGGATCCAAGAAAGGCAGCAGCCCGTTGCAGTCCGAGCATCAGGTGATGAACAATGGCACAGAGTTGGTGGGGGCAGGAAGCCCCCGCAGCATTCCACCTCCAACATCACCCCTGCGTAGGGGGCTCGGACCCCGTGAGGTCAGCTAGAACCGTCCAGAAGTGCAGTCCCTTGAGAGTTCCCCGCCTTCCTCCAGAGTGAGGCTGGGCTGTTGAGCCCACGTCGAGCAGCCATCAGACTCCATGGTAGCCTCCCCTGAAGACTATTGGGCCAATTCAACGTCCCTTTAAAAATGACGTTTGTAGGTGTTTTGTGAAAATAAATACCGTCCTCCACGGCAGGGCACCTGCAGTGATTAATGAGGTAACGGAAAGTCCCCTGAGCCCGGAGCCAAGGTGCTATTTATGTATGTCCAAAACATGTTTCCTAATTTCCTAATGACAGAGACATTGAACCTGGATATTGAGTTCAGGCTAGTAAGGCCTGTTCAAGCAGAGCGTCTCATCTGGCCAGTTCAGAGCAGCAGCTGAACTGCGTCTTGCAGGTGGATACGGCGAGGCGCTCCCGCAGCTCCGCTCCAGCCTGGCCGGGCATGGGGGCGCGGGAGAGCAGGCCCCGGGCCTCGGCTGCCCTGCGCGTGGGCCAGCGGCTCTCACGGCCCAGCCTGTTGTAGGCCCACAGAGCCGAGGTGGATCCGTGGATGGGGGTTGTCTGTGGGTGGCCTGGCTGGCACTGGCTTGGGCAGCGGTTCTCAGCCAGCTGTCTAGGGAAGCAGTTCTGATGACCTTAGTAAACCTTTGGACGCGGGCATCATGTTCGCCCACGGGCGCATTAAAAGCTAGACGAGAAGAAACGGAACCCAGGAGAAACAAGGGCTGCTCCAGCAGGGCTGAGCCCTACGTGGTTCGTCTCCAAGTTATTTTTGGCTGTTTTAATATCCGGAGTATGGGGTCACATTGATCCAAGCCTTCGATCTCAGCCTTAAAGAAAACGTGGGAGCGTAGGGTAGAAGCTGGGGACTTGTTCTACCCACAGGCTGGAGCAGGGAGTAGATTGGTCTCCCTTCTGTCCAGAAGCTTGGGGGAAGGGGCAGGGCCCCCACAGCCAGCCCTGTGAGAGAAAAGGCACTTTCCTGGCAGCCGAAGGAGATGCCACCAAAATGCCACCTCCATCCTCAGGCCCCGTCCACCCTGGCCTGGCCTCAGCCACCCCCGACTCTGCAGAGCACAGCTCGGCCCCCGGGAGCACTCAGGTCCCCTCTGGCTCAGTGGCCACCCGCCCCCAGGCTGAGGAACAGAGGGGGCGCCACCCCTTCCCCCCCCCCGCTGGCCTCCAGCCTCCGGCTCTTTCTGGCAGATCTACTACTGGGAGGCGGACAGCCGGAACGAGACGGAGAAGATGAGGGTGCTGTTCCTGCCCGAGACCACGGCGAAGCTGAAGAACCTCACCAGCCACACCCAGTACCTGGTCAGCATCTCGGCCTTCAACGCCGCTGGAGACGGGCCCAGGAGTGACCCCCGGCAGGGCCGGACCCACCAGGCCGGTAGGAGGACACGGGCTTCCTTCCCACAGCCTGGGGCACCTCCCTGCCCTGGTGCTGTTCCCCGACCCTCCCTCTCCATTCCCTCGGCTCTCCGCTCTGCCCGTCCTGTAAGTCAGATCCCGCGTAGCTGGGAATTTCTGGGTCCGATTCGTGTGGTGTCCCCAGCGCCCAGCCCAGGCCTGCTGCGTGGAGCTGCCCCGTGAACATTCACCAGCGTGAGCAGCGTGGGCAATGGGGGGCCGGGCTTCCATCTGCACAAGGCCTCATCTGTCACCGGCAGGACTTGCTCCAGGCCTCCGGGGGATTCTCTCAGGGTCCAGATCCCGGGGCAGGGGGAGCTCCTTGTATGTTGATGTGCTGAGCCCAGGCCGCAGTGTTGGCCTTCCCGGGCCTCTGGGCCACAGAGTCCCCTGGAAGCAGCTGGCAGGCCGTCTCTCAGACACATGCCCCGCGCGGGTCCTAGGGCGTGGCCGGGCTGCCCTGCCAGGGGTCACACTGCCCGTGACCTCCTCTCCTGATCTGGGGTACGTTCTGAGCCGCTCACTCACTCTCCTGGCGACTCGCAGAGTCCCTAGTGGTTTGGGGCGCTTCCTGAGGCTGACCAGGCTTCCCGAGGGAACGGCGGCTGGGCCCTGGGTCCCGGGAGCTCTGGGGCCTTCTTGAGATGCAGGGAGTGGAAGGCTGGCAGTGTAAGTTAGGGAGCCCATGGGGCACAGACCCACCGGCTCCGGGCTCCCCAAACCTCTGTGGGTTCAGCCTTCCTGGGAACAGGGGCTCCTGAGAGTCAGGCCCCCTGGGAGATGACCATGACTGCATTGCAGGGCCTGCGTCCTCGGGGCCCGTCCAGCAGCCCGGGAAGAGCTGTCTGTGGACTGTGGGCTCTGAGCGGGAAGGGTATGGGCGGACCTGTGGGGCCGAGGGTAGGAGGTGGAGGCCCTCGGGCGCTGCGGGCCTGGCGGGTCACAGGGCCAAAGGGCCCCCAGGGACGGGGGAGGACGGAAGGGGGGCAAGTGGGGGCCGATTCAGTGGGCATTTCTGAGCACGGAGGGGAACCCAGCTAGGGGGGCGTCAGTGCCCACTGGGGTAGGGGCAGCTCTGGGTGCCAGCACCCACCCGGCCCTCCCACGGGGCCCAGGCGGACGGGAGCCGCGGGCGGGGTCGGCGTCCTCCCCGGCCACACAGCCTGCCTCTGCGTCTGCCAGGAGCTTCTTCCAGCTCAGGGTGGCGCGTGAGCTCCCCCATCTCCAGACCAAGGGGGACAGGGAGATGGCCGGGCGCCCGTGAGATTTCAGATGACGACCCGTGTGCGGGGATGTCCTCAGAGGCTCTGGGCCCCCCAGGAGGGGAGGGGAGGGGAGGGGAGAGCCCACCTCCCCACCCCCACGGAGGAGCAGAACTGGAGCCCGTGGAATCCTCCAGCAGGTGCTAGAAGAGGGCGCTGTCTGCACCGCATTTTCTGTTTCCATCCATTATTCGTGTTTATGCCTTTGTCATTGCACCTCTCAGGCTCCTTTGTGTTTAAACACTGCCGTTTTCTCCGCTCTTCTCGGGAGGCTCTGAGTTTCTGATTTTGACCCTGGGAAGTTCGGAGATGACCAATAAATCTCCTTTGCATCCACGGCACTGAGACTTCACTAAGTTGGAGATTCCATCTAATAAGGTCCCTATTCCACGCGGAGGCGTAGACGCGTATGTAGACGACGTAAAGGGGCTTTGGTGACGTCCTCTCTGTCCTGTCCTCCAGCTCCCGGGACCCCCAGCTTCCTGGCATTCTCGGAAGTAACCTCCACCACGCTGAACGTTTCGTGGGGGGAGCCCACAGCAGCCAATGGCGTCCTGCAGGGCTACCGAGTGGTGTACGAGCCCTTAGCACCCGTCCAAGGTAAGCCTCCCGGCTGCGTGGCACCCACCGTCCACACGGCACGGCGCCGGGAGGGGCGGGTGAACCGACTGAGCGCGTCCGGGGCTCCACACGGCTCCACACCCGGCCTCTTTATCACCCAAGACCCGCCTCTCCTGCTGCGCCTGAGATCTCAGCGCTCGTCCCACCCTGGGTGCCGCAGGCTGGAGCCACGTGGGCAGCTGGGCCCGGACGCTTCCCTCGGGTGCTCCTCTGGGGCTGCCCTCATTCTTCTGTTTACTCAGCGAGGTTTTTGTTTGTTTTTGGTGTCGGGGGTGGGGGTTTTGGGCCCGCACCTTGCGGGATGTTTCCCCACCGGGGATTGAACCGGGCCACTGCAGTGAAGGTGCCATGCCCTAACCACTAGACTGCCGGGGAACTCCACTCAGCACGTCTTTCTTAAGCACCTGCTGTGTGCCAGGTGCCGTTCAGGGAAGCTGGGATCTGAGCTGACCTGTTCATCGAGATCCTTGCTTTCCTGAGTGCAGTGAGCTGCGCTCCAAGGAGGAGAGAGCAACACACGAACACACACACACACACACACACACACACACACACACACAAGTCTGATAGCGATCAGCACCACGAGGAGGAGAGTGGGACTGCGTGAGAGCCTCGGGCGTGGAGCGGGGACAGGCGCTGAGGGACAGGAAGGGCCCAGGCGCCCAGCGTCCGAGACAAGACTGGCCCACAGAGGCTCGGTCACGCGGGGCCTGCAGGGAGGGGGCAATGCCAGTCGTCCGGGCGGCCGCAGGGCCAGTGACACGGGGCCGAGGTGGAGCCAGAGGCGCCGGGTCTGAGTTACAGGAGACCGGGATCCGCGGCTGAATCAACCCCGGCGCCACCAGGGGGGCTGGCAGGGGGCTCCGGGCGGGGGTGATGGACGGGAGAGGAGAGGACAGGTGCAGGGGTGGACAGGGCGGGCGGGAAGGAGCTGGGCCGTGACGGCATGGCTCTGTCCCTGCGCCCCTGCTGTAGTTAGTGCCGCCAGCTCTGTGTTGATTTGATCTCTTATCCACTCATCTCTGCCCGCTGCCCCACTCCCGGAGCGCACACTGAGGGCCGAGCGGGCATTCCTCTCTGTCCCCACTGTGTGCCCGGCACTGTGGTGCAGAGAAGGGAGGTGAGGCCCTGGTCATAGACACAGACAGACTGTAGAAATTATGGATTATTTAATGTCTGGGAGGAAAAGATATCACCAACACATCAAATGATATTGGCTCTCCATTTAAAGCCATGATAAAAGTTTCCTTTTAAAACAAGCACATTCAAGTAAAACAGGGAGTGGATTCGAAGAAGAAAAGTTAAGCCCAGATTTTATTTCATCGAATCCACACCGCCATGGCCTGGGAGGTTCATTGTTATTTTATGAAGTGCTGAGAACGAAGAAATGCTTCCACTGAACCATGGCCCGTCCTCCCAAAGCATCCGTTCCGAGCTGCATCCCAAATCAGAGATGTAAAAATGCGAGGGGGGAGAAAGCGCGTCTCAGAAAACCGATGAGCTTAGGTAAATAGCAGTAGAGGTGGCAGAGGGTCCTTCCTGCCTCTCACGTGAACTTAGGTAAATAACAGCAGAGGCGACGTGTGGAAACGGTTTGTAGAACAGCCGAGAGGCTGGGGACCAGCGCTGATTCAGCGCGCTCTGCTGTGTCTTTCCAGGACCCAGCGCCTGTCTGCAGACAGGTGGCCTGGGCGTGGCTTGGGTCAAGGGCCGGAAGGAGACGGGCCACGTTCCCGCCCGTTAGGTAGGGAGGGAGGGCCGAGAATTGCTGGAGACTTCCATTTTGCTCACCGGCGTTCCCTGCACACGCACGTGCGCGCAGATTCCACGAGCCCAGGTCCCAAACACCTTTTCAAGGATATTAACCCACTGGTGCCGTCCAGATGAGAAAGGGTTGCCGAGAACGGTGCCTTAGTGGCCTCCGCCTCCGTCCTCACCCCAGGCCGTGAGTGAGGTTTCCCGCGCTTCCTCTGGCAAGTGACTGAGTGCTGAGCAGAGCGTCTGTGTGGGTGGGTTTGCAGTCTTTCCAGAAACTCCACGGCCCACAGCTGTCTCCTTGGCCTCCCGGCGAGGCCACCGCCCGGCCGGATTCCGCAGCGGGGCCTGGCTGTGCCCCCCGTTACCCTCCTCTGCACGGTCAGGCGCTAGAATTGCTGCAGAGCTTCCCCACGCCTAACCCCCACCCCCGCCTCATCGCCGGGGGGCAGCAGCAGCTCCAGTTCCCGGTGTCCCCGGGGCTGCTTGTTTGTTTCACGTTGTTTGGACACTCAGGTTCGCCACGAGCAGCTCACAGGGTTCTCCCGGTGCCCCCGTCAACGCGACCCCACCGAGCACGCCGACCGGTAGGCGCTGCCCCTCCGGCACTGGCTACGCAGCAGGCCGCACCCACCGCTCTCCTGCGTTCTCTCCTCATGCTCAGCACAGCCCTGCGGGGCGCGCCGCATCTGTCCTCACGCCACAGACAAAGCGGGCGGGCTGGGCTGCCCTGGTGGCGCAGTGGTTGGGGGTCCGCCTGCCGATGCAGGGGACACGGGTTCATGCCCCGGTCCGGGAAGATCCCACATGCCGCGGAGCGGCTGGGCCCGTGAGCCATGGCCGCTGAGCCTGCGCGTCCAGAGCCTGTGCTCCGCAATGGGAGAGGCCACAGGAGTGAGAGGCCCGCATACCGCAAAAAAAAAAAAAAAAAAGCAGTCGGGCTTCGGGCCCTTAAGACGTTGTCCCCAGCCTACGGTTGGGGAACAGGGGAGAGGAGGGATTCGAACCCAGGCGGGCAGGTTCAAGAGCCGAGGTCTTATCTGTCGCGTGATGGGGAACGAACGTCCGGAGCTTGTGTCTCTGAACGTAAACGTGATGCTGAGCGGCAGAGACGGAGCCCAAGGGGCAGTCAGGAAATCATCTTGCTTTCCGGCCGCGGGTGGGGCTTGCCGTTCCCTGGAGTGACAACAGGTGGAGTCACTTCGGTCACAGCCATCTTCGCCTCTTTTCACAAGTAGCGAGACGCCCGCCGTCCGCAGCAGCGTCCCTTGTCTGTGGGGAGGCCCGCTGCTCTCAGCCTGGGTCTCCAGCCAGTGTGCCAGCCCTGCCATTGGAGCAGGGACGGGGGCTCAGCCCTGCGCTCACTCAGCCGCCGCCCCGGCTCCTGCGCCCTCAGCAGCAAGCTGTCCAGACGCCAGGCTCTGGCTGTGCACGTCCCAGACCCACTGACGCCTGCTTGCCTGTCGAGTGGCCGGTCCAGAGCTGGGGCTACCCCATGTGACGGTGACGGTGACGGGAAGCGTCCAGTCCCGCCTGAGGTGTCGCAGGGCTGCCTCTAGCACCAGGCCGGCACTAAGCCGGGCCGCCAACCGTAGGCCACCCTGCCCCCCGACAGCTCGGGCCCTGCTCCCGCTGGAGTGAGGCTGGCCACAGGCCTCGAGCCTCCCCCCGGCCTCCGTGGCAACCAGCAAACACCCCTTCCCCAGGAGCAGAGCTCACCGACCCACTGCCCTGGTGCCGCCCTGGTGACCCTGTGACCTTCCCGAAGTGCCCCGCTCACCGCCAACCCGGCATCACGTCCCAGGATCCCACCGCGAGCCCGCCTGGACCACGGCCTCAGCCAGAACCCCTGACTTAGCCAGATGTACACTAGTCCTGGGCCCTTCCAGCGGCCACGGCTGGCAGCCAGAGAGGAGCACGGCCCGGCCGAAGTGGGGCCGTAAGGAGGCCGTCACCGGGGCGTGGGCAGCGGCTGCTGGTGGCGGTCCTCCTGCTGGTGGGTGTCGTGGGTCAAGCACAGGAAGGCCCCAGATCGAGCCCCATTGCGTTCCTCCGGACTCAGCTGCATGACTCGCAGTGGCCACTGGAGCAGTAACCGCCGTGGGGCGGGTGGAGGCGTGGAGAGCATTTGCACGCGGGAGGCACCCTGTCCTCTCGTGGACACGCCTGAGCCGGCCCTCGGGGAGATGCTGGGGACGTGACCTATCCGTCCTCTTGCCTTGGCGGACAGCCGGCCACCTGCCGGGCACGTGAGGACCAGCTGCACGCAGGAGCCCGGCCGCGATCGGCCACGCCAGCTGCCTCCCAAGGCCTGACCAGCAGGATGGCGAGCTGAGCTCCACGGTGGCCGCCATAAGCCCTGGGTGGCGAGCTGAGCTCCGCGGTGGCCGCCATCAGCCCTGGGTGCTGGGGCAGCGTGGCCACCGCGGAGCGGGAGAGCTGCAGCCGGGGACGCAGGTGGATCGCAGCGCCCGGAGCTTGACGTGCTTTCGAACAGTCAATGCAGGGTCTGGGATCCGGCCCTCCTGACACTGCTGTGAGGTGGGCACTGCCCACTCAGGACTGACGGGAAACGGAGGCCTGCAGAGGTCCAGTGTGTCGCCCGGCGTCTCACGGGGAAGAAGTAACAGGCCTGGGACAGGCTCCAGATCCAGGGGCGTCCGCACTCCCCGTCCCTCTGGCCGACCCTGCGAGTTTCAGAGGGAACCCGCCCTCGGCCGATCGTGGAGCAGCGGCGCTCGCCCTGGGCGCCTCTGCCGGGGCTCTTTGGGGCGTTCTCACCTAAGACCGCGCCGTTGCCTAGCTGAGCAGGCCCGACACCGTGGACAGAGTCGTGGGCGAGAACAGAGAGGCTGAACGCCAGGCCGCGGCTGTGAAAGCACCGCACAGCTTCCCGGACCCGCTGAGGGCAGGCTGCCCAGCACCCCGGGCCCCGGTCCAGCCCTGGCTGCCCTGCGTCCCCACACCTGGGCCCATCCCTCCCCAGCGGCCCCCAGTGCCCCGATGCTATGTCTCCTCCCCTCAGGGCGGCTGGCTGACCTGATGGGTGCGCAGGCCTCTTGGAGGGCGTCTCCTGGAGAAGCCTGGCCCTCACCCCCTTCGCGGTTGGATCTGGGATTTAGGCAGGGAACCATGAAAGTAGGAAGCGGGACTCCGGACCATTTCGGTACTCTCATATGCCTCAGAGGACCCGTGCAGCTCCTAGAGATATGGCTGCAAACGTAGGGAGAAGCTCGAGCATCTTTATATGAACTCTCTGTGGTAACGCCGCTTCCCTTGTGAAGATCACCGAGGATATGATATTTATGTTGATATGCACATGCACAAGTTTGTGGTAAAGACAGTAAAAAGCAGTTGTAAAACAGTGATCTCTGCCTGGGGTGACCCTTCTTCATGCCCCCTCCCCCAGGCCCGGGCAGCGTCTGGAGGGACACCTGCAGACCCTGGTCGGGCAGCCTGCAGCCCAGGCCCCGGGAACAGGGGCGTCGATGTGGTACTGCAGTGCTGTGGACCCCGGGTCCCTCCACCAGGAAAGTAGGCCTGGCTGCGTGGAGAGCCCCCAGGCCCTCGGAACACTGAGCCGTGTTCTTGGGACTCTGATTCCATAGAAGAGCTATTTTTATGTTTTCTTACGTGTTTGAAATGGAAGTATTTCAGGCGACTGCACCCTGAGGTTTGGAGTGCAGGGCATGGTTTTAAAGTTGACTGAATAAATAAGACGCTGATGTGGTTGGGATGGGGGAGGGGGAGGGAAGCAGACCAGCTCCACCTCTTGGCGGGACAGAGTTCACAAGATCTGTGCACAGGGTTGGTTTTGCTCTGAGGAGAAGGAGGGCATTTTTTAACAAAAGAAGGGGCTGCTCTCCAGGAAAACTATATCTGGCAGGATCCCGCGTGTGTTCACTGGTGACAGTCAACCATGGGTGTGGACTCATCCCTGAAACCCCGTTCTGGAGCGATGCAGCTGAGGGGCGGCCTCTCTGTGCAGAAGTGGCCCTGCTTCTCTACCGAAAAGCTCCAATCACACAAGAGCAGCCCAAATTGCTCCAAAACAACTTGGAAGAGAATCATGTCGCTGAACAAATGTTTCATAAAAGGCGCAATATGAAGACAGTAAGCCAACTAGAAGGGCTTCTGGAGGCCTGTAGGATCAGAGGAATTTGCTTTGATGACTCTGAAAGCTGGACCCACTTTGTAGCGAGGACGCACGTTGTTGGGCTCTTCTGAGATCAAGGCCACCCTAAGATTCAAGGTGCAGATAACACCGGCCGGTCGCAGCAAGGGCAGGTGGCCCCTTGTTCTTGGGAAGCACGGCTGTTCTCTGTGTACGGGACACGGTGGCGCAGACGCCGGACCCAGGACAGCAGGCCCCCAGCGCGGCTCTTCTGCACGACCTCTGCTGACTCACAAGTCCTGGAATTGCCCCAGCCTGACACCCTCCTCCAAGAGGTGCCCGACAGACATCGGTGTGTTGAAGGCTCTGAGAAGTCCCGCAGTCTAGAACTTATGTAGCTTTTTTTGTTTGAATGCTTCATTTTCAGACTTGTTTTACCAAAGAACCCTATTTTCCCTTCTGGAAAATGCTGCGTTTGTGTACTTTTCAGTTTGTATCCCCCTGCCAAAGTGTCCAACCTCTATTTTCTAATTAAACCTAGTACAGCCAGCATCACATCTGCTCAGTGTCTGTGTTTGAGGGAAGCGTCTCTGTGCTGGCACAGGTCTGTGGGGCTGCGTCACTACCACTCTCTGTGGTGACAGGTTCGTCATGTTTCAGGGTCTGTGGATGAAGTTGTCATGCGTTGCCAAAGCCTTTAGGCCGCAGAGTGGACCCCGTGGGGGGGCCGCCTGCAGCCCACGCAGAGCCTTCCTCCATCTTCCTCCTCCACGTTCTGTCCCCCGACTAAGTTGGGAAGCCCGAGGTCGCCTTCGACGTGACACAGGGCTTTGTGCAGCTCCCAGCCAAGTGGGGAGGGACCCTCCAGACGTCGGGGGCCTGCCCCCACCTTGGTGCCTGTCGCCGGGGTTCTCTCCCCCGCCCCAACGTGGCCAGTGAGCCGGGGCCTCCTCCCGCGTGCTGTGGGTGGTTCTTCCCCGTGTCAGCACCCACTTACCACGCTTAGACTCTAAGGGCACTTACGTGTGCTGGAAATCGGCCATTGCCACCACTTACAGTCCCGGTGGTAAGAAACGCTTCCTCAGCAAACCTCGCGGCCTCCTGGTCATTAGAGCTGAAGAGGCGGTGCTCAGGGCCCCTCTCGCCCTTCCCTGCGGCTCTAGGGGTGAGCAAGGTGGTGACGGTGGACGTGAAGGGGAACTGGCAGCGCTGGCTGAAGGTGCGCGACCTCACCAAGGGGGTGACCTACTTCTTCCGAGTGCAAGCGCGGACCATCGCCTACGGGCCCGAGCTGCGGGCCAGCGTCACGGCCGGGCCGGCCGAGGGTGAGTATCGGGCCTCCTTCGTCCGGTCAGGGCTTGGTCTGCACTCCCGACGAGCCGTGCTGGACGCTCAGAGCTGGCGTCAGCTCAGGACTCCTTTGGCCCCACCTTCCAAGGCGTGTGTTACCTGAACGTCTGCACGCGGACGCATTCAGTGTGGGTGAGCAAGTTCTTAGGTGTTGAGCGTGTCCAGTTTGTATTTGTCTTCTGGAAAAAAAAGCGAAAAGAAGTGCATTCGATTTTTGAAATAAGATACGTAAGAAAAATTTGAAGTTTTCCTGGCATGAAGAGGAACCGCGTGGTTCCCGCTGCACAAATGCCCTTGGCCTCTGTTTAAGTGCTTTTGGAGGAGGGGGCAGTGGATCGAGAGGACACCTCCACGGCTCAGCTCTCTTGATGCTCTGATGGACCCTGTGAGGCCAGTGTCAGCCCCACCCCGACTTTCAAGATGAGGGACCGGGACTGACCCAGGGTGAGCCCTGCCTGGAGACCTAGCAGCAGAGCCGGCCCCTCTGCAGGCCCAGGAGTCCCGGGCCAAAGCCCACCCGCTCTTTTCTCCTCTGTCCACAGGTTCCCCGGGCTCCCCTCGAGACGTCTCGGTCACCAGATCCGCCTCTGAGCTCACCCTGCAGTGGACGGAGGGCCGCGCGGGCAGGACGCCCACCACGGGCTACGTCATCGAGGCCAGGCCCTCAGGTAGGGCGGGCGAAACCTCGAAACGGTGTCTCTGCATCTGTAAAAGAGGGGACGTGTCAGAGCTTGGGGCCTCCCCGGCCCAGCATCTCCCTGATGACATGGAGACGGAGGGCATTGACTTGAAATGAGAGGTGCCCTCTCACTCCCCCACCCCCCGTTGTTTTTTTTAAATATTTATTTTTTATTTATTTATTTATTTTGGCTGCGCCGGGTCTCCGATGGGGCACACGGGATCTTTGTTGCGGCCTGCGGACTCTTAGTTGCGGCCTGCGGGATCTAGTTCCCTGACCAGGGATGGAACCCCATTGGGAGTGCGGAGCCCTATCCACTGGACCACCGGGGAAGCCCCCACCCCCCCATTCTCATAACCACGGCTGCGCTAGCAACCTCACGGGCATCAGACCCATGGTGTTCCGGCCACGTTACCTAGGCTTGGGGGAGGATGACTGTCACTCAGATACACGTGCGAGAGAACTTAGGGTCACTTAAGGATGTTCTCAGCTCAGCGGTAAGACCCACGAGTGTTTTCAGAGGCTCCGCTCGAGATCTCGGTGGAGAGTGTCCTGCTCATTTCGGATCGTCATGAACCTTCCTGTTAGTAGTGAAACCCACACGTCATCCTCGGGGAGCGAGGTTGAGATCCGCCCCAACCCCATCCACCCTAAGAGGGTTTCCGCCTTCTCTCTGTTCAAGTGATACCTAAGGGCAGGCACCACTGGAAAGTGAGGGATGGTTTGAGTCGGATGTTACGGCTGGAGCTGGGGGGGCATCACCCTCGCAGGAGCCCCGGGCACGTTCACCGCGACCTTCAGACGGCCGTACGGCTCAGCAGGAACATCCGAGCGTGAAAATACACGGCGTGCCAGGGACGCACTTGGACAGTGAATGGCCAGGCCCCGCCTCCAGATGGACTACAGCGCTGTGAGCACTTCAGTGTGATGTTTAAAGAAGCTCTTAGACCAAGAGGGAAGAGCCCCAACGTCGCAGACGTCACGGGCGTCCCTCCTCCCCACCAAACGGCTTTTGAAAGATTACTTAGAAGTGCCTTCTAGAAACTTCTAAGGAGAAACCTAGTACATAAAACCAAAACAGTTTCTATGCAAAGGCGATGTGAATACTTCTTTGGCTCAAGAATGCCCATGTTCAGCCCCCGGGCCTGGGGGATCCCGACAGTTTCTGATAAGCAGGGCATCTGGCCTTTTCTGGAAATGGAGGGTCCCAAATCCGTGACGGGGCTGGACTCGCCAGAGGCCTCTGTGGTCACTTGTTCCCCCCGTACCTCTGAAAGCAGTGGACCCAGAAGAGCCAGCCAGCTCTCTGCTGGCGACATCTGACCCGGGGCACTTTCGGAGATCAACAAGTGCCGCGGGCTTCCCTGGTGGCGCAGTGGTTGAGAGTCCGCCTTCCGATGCAGGGGACGCGGGTTCGTGCCCCGGTCCGGGAAGATCCCACATGCCGCAGAGTGGCTGGGCTCGTGAGCCATGGCCGCTGAGCCTCCGTATCCGGAGCCTGTGCTCCGCAACGTGAGAGGCCCGCGTACCGCAAAAAAAACAAACAAAAAAACCCAAATGCTGTGGCTGAAAGGCCCTGTGAGGTCTGTGCCCAGACTGAGGCAGTGGAGGCTGCACTGGCCTCAGGAGGCAAAGCCGCTTGCTCCCCAAATCCAAGGAGAGCGTTTGTTGCAAAGGTTGCCTTGCTCAGGTCCACCAAGGGGCTCCATCAGCTTCGACGGGAAAAAATACGTGTTTATCTTCACTAGCCCTCTAACTGATCAGCTTTCCTTCACTTATAAACACGTGTTAGTTTGCTCAGCTACTGTAACCGAGTACCAAACACTGGGTGGCTTAGATCATAGAAACGTGTTCTCTCTCAGGTCTGGAGGCTGGAACCCCAGGTCGAGGTGTCGGCACGGTTGGTTCCCTCTGGGGGCCATCGGGGAGGATCTGGTCCAGGCCTCTCCCCTGGCTTCTGGCGTGTCGCTAACAACCTTTGCGGGTCCTTGGCCTGTAGCAGAACGTCAGCCAGACCCCTACCTTCCTCTTCACGTGGCCTCCTCCCTGCGTTCCTGTGTCCAAACTTCCCCCTTTTAGAAGAACCCCAGTCACACTGGATTAGGGCCCACCGTCATGACCTCATCTTAACTAATTATGTCTGCAAAGACCCTGTTTCCAAATAAGGTCGCATTCTGATATACTAAGGATTAGGCCTTGAAGGTATGAACGATGAGGGGACCCAGTTCAACCCATAACCGTAGGTGAGAACCCACGTAAGTAACAGCAGTACCTGTGGAACCGCCAGCAGTAGAAATCACAGCTACGTTCACGTCACGTGCCAGGTGTGCAGAGATTCCCCAAGATCGTTCATACTCACCACGGCGTTGACATTACGGTCGTCTGCAGACCCTGCTAGACCTTCTCATCGAAAGCGTTCGTGAAGAAGCGAAGACTTCTGAGTTCCCTGGGATGAGGGTGTCACCTCAATGCACGTCTCTCCACCGCATCTTCCAAAGACCACGTAGCTTAACAAGGGTGCCAAGAAAACCCACGTGATCCAGACCTTCCGCGTTAACCGGGAGATGGACATGACTGTGAACCTGCGGTTACTGCCAGGCATTTAGGAGCACCACCAATGTAACTGGTTTCCTTTTCAGTTTTATTTTATGCATGAAAACCATTCTGAGATGGGGTCCTTCAGAGTCAGCAGGTTGGCAGAGGGTCCACGGCACCAAGAAGAGGTTCGGAAGCCGTGCTCTAGAGGACACGCACCCAGGACTCCCGCGGAGTCGTTTCCTTCTACCCGGAAGCTTGTCTCCCCGACAAGAGTTAGGGATCCCAGTGGACACGTGGCTGCCAAAGGGCCACACGAGGCACCCTCGAGGCGGTGGAAACGCTGTGGATCGGTGTCACCCACCAGGGTTCTCGGCCTCCTTCCTCAATAGAAACGGATCAGAGGCCAGACGGGAAATTCAGGCGAGGTTCTACGGGGCCCTGCTGCAGCAGGGGGCGCTCGAGAGCAAGCAACAGCCTCCCTTGCTTCACGCCCTGACGGGGGCGGGGCAGGGGGTGGAGCGAGCGTGTTGCTCACATGGGGTGAGGGTAGGGGTGTATCCAGGAGTCGGGCCAGAGGGGAGACAGGTGTTTTGCCCACCTCTTGGGTGGTGTGGTGTGCAGCGGGCGTGCTCAGTACCTCGCTTTTCTCCCAACCCCCTGCTTTTGCTCCAGTCTCTTCAAAAGTGGCAGTTGGGTTTTTGGGTCTCTGTATCTTTGGGGTCCAGAATTTGTCCCAACTGGGCATGCACGTAGTTATTTTTAGTCTCACACCGTTTCTTTGGTTTTTGTTTCTCGAGGAGAGACGTGTCCAGGTGCAAGCATTGCAGCAAAGGGTCCCATCAGGACTGTGTCAGCATCAGTTTCCCGGTTGCGCTGTACTGTAGTTTCCCTTGCGGGGGGACGGGGGGTTGGAACACTGGATAAAGGACACAATGGGGTGCCTGTGCTATTTCCCACAGCTGCGTGGGAATCCACAATTATCTCAAAAGAAAAAGCTGAGCTTAAATTTTTTTTTTTTAATCTCCACGGATGGTCTCCTCACCCTGGTCAGTCAGGTGCACCGTCTCTCTGAAACGAGCACCTTCATGTCAGCGATCGGCCTGTGGGGAACGGAGGCCCCCACCAGCCAGATGCAGGCGCGTGGGAATCGTAGCCCTAGTGAGCACTCGGGCCGCCCCGGGGTTGGAGGGTGCGTTCTCAGGCTCCCTGGGGAGCTGGTTCATTTCCCCTCGTGCTGCCCCTGCTCATCCGTCTGCTGCGATGAAGGAAACGGGGTGCTTGGTGGTTACAAGCGCGGCTTCTGGGAGTCTGGAAGGTGGTGCAGCACTAAGGGGGTGGCGCCCCACACCCGAGGGCCTCGCCCAGATACGAGCCTCCTGCCGGCAGCTGGCGGTCTGACTCCCCGGGTCACTACCAGAAGGTGGAAGCTGACCCACGGGGACCAAGACGTGCCAGGAAGCTGACCCAGAGGACGCTGTCGTTTCCAGCGAGCCCCGAGGGTTCTGCTTCACCTTCTCAACATTGGAGAGCAGGTCGCCAGCGATTTCGACTGGGCCAGAGCAGGCCGCCGGCCTCGCCGTCCAGCCGCTGAAAGCTGAGAGACGCCCTCCCCCCTTAACGGAGGCCTGCAGCTGCTTGAGTCAGATGAAATGCATTTACGGATTGTCAATATTTAAACGCCTTGCCAGTACCTGGGGCTTTGGATCTCAGCTGTCATCTATTACAGGCCTCATTACGCGGAACAGTAATGCTGCATCATCTCACTCTCTCCCCGAGGCTCTTTGGCGACGCCCTGTCCGGCAGGGCAGTGGTGTCTGGAGGGAGCTTGGTAGTGGTGTTGGGCCCTGGGAGGGGTAGTTTTTAATAGGGGGCCACCGGGGTTCCCGTCACCGCGGGCGTCTGGAAAGACTGAGCCCCTTTGTTGGGTGGCCCTGGGGGCCCCAGGCTGCCTGCCGTCTCCCCACCAGGCCTCATCTGCATCTTGCCCTTGGAAGGCATGGAGCTCGTCCGCTTGGCTGGCGCGGGGACGGTGGCCAGCAGGCTCCAGCGGCCCGGGCAGGTGGCCCTGCAGCCTTGTGCCTCTTCACTTGAACCCCTGCAAATTCTGCTGATGCCCTAACGTGAAAACACCGAATTGAACGGCAGCTGGTGAAATTCACATCGGACTAGGACACACACCCCCGTCACACCTGGAGAAGGGCAGTCAGCGAGTGTGGACGCGGCCCCGGACGCCACAGGACAGCCTTGCCGAAGGTTCATTTCTCCGGTTGGGCGAAGGTTTCCTCCCAGTTGGAGTTGCTAAGCTCCCAGGAAGGCAGTGGAAACTATGCAGCGGGCATATGCAGATGATCTATTTACACAGATTGTCCCGAGGCATTTTACTGTATAGATCGGGAAACCTAATTTACATATTTACACAATAGACCAGAATGGCACTAAAGGAACTATAAATATATTTTCCTCTCCACAGCAGCCGTGAAATACATATTTAGGATGTACCCAAGGCAGGGCAGACATTGTGTTGCTTTTTTCACGCGTAATGTGTTTAGCCCAGAGAGGAGAGGGGGTTACGTGGAGCAGGGCCCCTGTCCCCGTGGGCCCCTCCCTGCCCACTTGCGGTCCTCCTGGGGGCCCCCCCAGGCCCCTCCCCACTCACTCTGTCCGCTTCTGATCTTTGCCTGCGGGACTTTTCAACTGAACAAAGAAAAACAATCAGTGCTTTTCAGAAGGTTTAAAATCCACGGAAGTTGCCAAGTCAGCGCCTCAGCCCAAGGGCTGCAGCTGCAGTTCTGACTCTGTCACTGGCCTGTGTTCACGTCTTCTCTCCTGCATGGCCCCGAATTGACAGCCTGTCGGGCTCTGCAGCCGTTTCTCTCTGGGCTGGGTCCTGGTCCCAGGCCATCCTCTGCGTTCATCTCATTGGTGTCCTGCCTTCAACAAGGATCGGATAACATACAATTATTTTATCATCAGATGTATTTAGCCTCGGGTGTAAGCCCCACCTGTTTCAGCTCAATTTCCGACCCAGCCCAGTTACACCAAGAGAAATGGCAGCGTTTAAGCCATAAGCAGCTCCCAGGCTCAGAGCTGCAAGCCGACGTCATGGCGCTGGTTATGAGCTTAGTGGAACCAGAACCCTTGGGCCGTGAATGACAGTTTCACTCAGCGTGGAGACCCTGCTGGGTCGTCCACGAGGCCAAACGTCTTTCTTGGCGCCTGCCTTGAAACCTGCCATAGACACACGCTCCTGGGCGTCGGCAGGGTAAGTGGAGCATGGACCCTGGGATTCGGGAGGGCGGTGTCCCTGCTCCCCGGTGACGAGGGCACGGCCGGGAGCAGATGTGCCTGGGCGGCAAGGTGCCGGCCCCGCAGGAGAGAAGCTGCCTTGCGCCAAGCGCCGGAAACAAGTGCGGTCGGGGCAGTGACCCGCGTGGACTGGAAGCGCTTGCTCTCCTCGAGGATGTTCAGTATTAGCCGTTCTCCTTCTTTAGTAAACAAATACTGCCACAGGGCAGCCGGGACCCAGAGCTTATATCTTCAAAGGAAAAGCAGCCGGTGGGACGCACGTGCGTGTGTGGACCCTCACGCAGCTTTCCTTCCGAGCCCGGCAGGGGTGGAGGTGTGTGACCGGAGTGCGGCCTATCGAGCAGCATTCTGCCACGTGTATTTCTCCACGGTTCCCCCACCTTCATACCTCGAGGTGGCGTTTCCCCAGCAGTGTCACAGTAAGGAGAGGCCGAGAAGGTGCTGGGAGTCCAAGAAGGGGAACCGAGCCCAGCAAGATGCCACGGACACCCCACCACAGACATCAGGAGGCCTTGGCCTGAAGGTCGACGTGACTCCCAGGAAGGTCGAAGTCCGGGCACCGCCCGCGGGGCTGGTCCTCAGGCCTCTGGCATCGGCCATCCAGGGATGTGGCTTTGGGAAACACGAGCGACTGCTCTCCTCGGGCCAATCACGAGTTCCCCACACGAGGGTGATGTAGGGGTAGGAGCGCCCCCAGTGGGGAGGGAAAGCAGGCTGGGGTCTGCTGAGCACCCGGCGGGGTGACCTCGCCCGGAGTCTGACAGCCGGCTGAATGCATCCCCAGAAAAGCACGAGGGCCCGCACTCCCCTCAGGTATTGATTGAGAATGTAAGTCCAGGCCCGGGGATTACCCTGGTGCGTGGAAAATCAGTTGCGCAAATCTCATTATGCTTAATAGTTCTGTAATGTTATTTCTCCCCCTAATTTGTAGACATGCTTTTCTCCGTCATTGATTTATTGAGATATTTAACAACATAATACAAGCGAGGAAAGCAATGCACAGTGGAGAGACAGAGCGGAGGCGTCGGCAGCCGCCGGGGTTTTCTGCCTGCCGTGATCGCGGTGTGAATGTTAGTGTGGATAGATAGCCCAGGGGACCACAAGTGGAGCCTAAAACGCTGAGGACGCTCATTCTGGAAAGGCAGAATTAAGCAGAATAAAAGTGCGAGCTTCCTTCCGCAGGAAGTTCTCTTGGCGTGACTCCGCCCCTCGCAGCGTTTTTCAGTGTAAAGTAAATCGTGTGTTGCGATTCTGTATCAATATTTTTAAATGTTTTTATGAAAAATGCACATAATTCCTGGAGCTATGACAGAGCGCTTAAAATAAAATGTGGACTTTAGGTGACAGTAGAGGCAGGGGAAGTAATTCTTTTTCCGCAGTAGCAGGAAAGCATTACAGAAACAGTCGTGCAAAAGCCATCCAGAGAGCCCACTGCAGCAGTGTTCAGGCCTGCCGCAGATGGTCTGGGAATGCCTTTCACACTCTTAAGTCCCTTAATTTCAATGGCTTTAAGCAGTATCCAGTTTCCAAGAGTCTGTATTTTTTTTTCAGTCTCTTTCACAGCATAAAATGATCTGTCCTTTTAGAGGGAAAATATTGCACAGTTTATTCAACGCTTAAAGCCCTTGGCGCAGTGAATGGCTCATAGTAAGTGCTAAATTAAATGGTGGTGGTTATTATTTACTGAAAGCTTGCCAGTGCCAGGCCCTGTGAAAGGCTGTGGGGGCACAAAGATGAATGGATGGGAGGACAGATGGAGGGATGGAGGGATGATGGATGGATGGGTAGATGGAAGGATGCATGGAAGGAGGAAAGGGAAGGGAAGGGAAGGGAAGGAGTAAGGAAGGGGAGATGAATCAGGTCAACTGATATTTACTGAACTCTTGAAAAATTCAAGAGCCCAGTGGTGCAATCAGACAGGTAAATGTGAAGAAGCGTTCTGGAGGCCCATTGGCAGGAGTGTAGGAGAGGGTCAAGGCTGGCCTCAAAAAGATGAGTCTGAAAAGGTGCAATGAGCTTGTTGATCTTCCTCCATCACCCCCCTCCCCCATAGACTTATAAACAGCCCACTGAGAGCAGAAATCTCATCTGATCCCCTGTTGGCTGGAACAGGGCCTGACCGAAGAGGGAGCATTAAGTATTTGTGGATCGAATGCGTGGATGAGTGAGAGGGGGCGGAGGGGAAGGATGCCCGCCACCACGCCGGGGACTTCAGGCAGAGGGAGTGGCACGTGCAGAGAAAACGCACCCTCCGTGCCTATTATTCCCCGCTCATTCTTGCCAGACCAGAAATAAATCACATATGACAATCATGAGTGTAAACCTTAATATTTTTAGAAGGAAAAGAAAGGCTTAAGCTATGACTTGCCATTTGGACATTATTAGTGGTAATGGGTAGCTTGGTGAGCAACTACTATCAATGTGAATATTTAGAAATAAATAATCAGCGTACTCCCTTTTTGCCTGTACAGAGATTTATGCCTTTCAGGTCTCATTCACATCCATTCCTTCATTAACCTGTGACTACAAGGGCTTAATCGGTGCAAACTCTAAACCCTATGCAAATGCAACTTACACACTAGCTGTCTCTTTCTGTTTACTGTGATCCTCTCAAACATATCTGGTGTTCCAGGATGTGTGATAAGGTTGGTTTCCAGATAACGCCCCCCCCCGCCCCCGTAAAGCTGTCTGCACGTATGTGTGCATATTCAAATGTGCGTGGAGATTCCTCTCCAGATCTCCTGCTGTTTTTAAAAGATCACAAACCTGTGCCTATAAAAGAATTTACAATTCATGAAGGATCACTATTTCAAATGAACATTTTGGGCCCTGAGCCCACTGTTTACTGAAAGACCGCCTCAGAGATTGGATTTATATTGTGTTTTGCAGACACTCACGGAGCGCACTGCTTACTAAGCACTTTACCAATATTAACTTGTTTAACCCTTGCAACACACCTGTGTTGTAGGTGCCCTTTGTTGTCCCCGTTTTACAGATGAGGCACAGAGAGGTTAAGTCCTCTCCCTGAGGTCACACAGCTAACGTGCGGTGAGGCAGGCTTCACACCAAGGCTGTCTAGCGCCTTCCTTTTTCTCTGCACCTGATTTTCCGGCTTCAATTTCAATTTTACTAATGTTTTCCTACACGTCAGGGCTTAAAGAAATTCAATATGTATTTTTATTGTGGTGAAATACATAACATAAAATTTACCATTTTAACCGTTTGTAGGTGTACAGTTCAGTAGCATTAAGTATATCCACGTTGTTGCACAACCATCACCACCGTCCACCTCCAGAACTTGTCCATCTTCCCAAACTGAATCTCTGTCCCCGTCAAACCCTAGCCCCCCCATCCCCCTCCCCCGCCCCCTGGCACCCACCCTGCTACTTTCTGTCTCTATGAATTTGCTCTAGGGACCTCCTATAAGTGGAATCATACGGTATTTATCCTTTTTGTTTCTGACTTACTGAGCATCCCGTCCTTGGGTTCACCCGTGTTGTAGCAGGTATCAGAGTTTCCTTCCCTTTTAAGGCTGAATCATATTTCATTGTATGGATGGACACCTTTTCTTTATCCATTCCTGTGTTGATGGACATCTGCGTTGCCTCCACCTTCTGGCTACTGTGAATAATGCTCTATGAACATAGATGTGTCGGTGCCTGTTCAAAATTCAGTATATTTTTTAAAATTTATACCTGTATTCGGTAGCACCTGGGCATAGATTAAATAACTGCTGGTCTTAGGGCAGGTTTGATGCTGCAGCGCTTCCAAAGGATGCTCGAACTCAGGGGCGGCACTTCGGGAGTTCGGTTTGGCAGGTTAAGGCAGGGTCCCCAGGTGAGGGAACTAGGCTCCGGCAGGGTTGTCCCGGAGCACGTGCACCCCCGTGCCAGCTGCCACTTGGCGCCTTCGCCCCGCGAGAGCACACGACCCGTTATCGATGATGGAAAGTTGCGCCGAGCACGCTGCAGCGACCACCCCAGGCGGTGGGGACAGCGTGGCAGCATCACTGCGAGGCTGGCGGCTGGCTGGCACAAGAGGCGTCGTTCAAAGTTTTCTCCTTGACCCGCCGGCGGGATTGTCGTTTCCAGTTAGAAAGCAGTGGGACTGAGAACTCAGGTCAGTGGCCGGTGCGCGCAGGCGCCACTGGGCCAGCGGGTGTCCTCGGTGAGTCTGGAAGGTGGGCTTAGGGACACGCGGCAGGAGGTGGTCGGTAGGCAGCCGGAAGCCTACACCAAAGGTGAGATCCAGTCAGAAACCAGAGGCCCAGGGAGCACCGGGGGAAATGCTTCTGCCCAGCTTGCAGGCTTAGCAGAGTCTGGTCACCAGGGGGAGGCCCCTCTCCTGCCTGTGCCCCCGCCCCCCCCAGCTCACCCAGCCGCTGGCTCACATCCGTCCCCAGGGGAGGGAGCTGGGAGCTGAGGGCAGGGTGCGCATCCACGCACATCCACGCCCTGACCTCTGCTCTCGCTGCCCTGCAGATGAAGGCCTGTGGGACATGTTTGTGAAGGACATTCCGCGGGGCGCCACGTCCTACACCGCCAGCCTGGACAAGCTCAGGCAAGGAGTGACCTACGAGTTCCGGGTGGTGGCCGTGAACCAGGTGGGCTACGGGGAGCCCAGCAGCCCCCCTGCTGCCGTGTCAGGTAGGAGCCCTGCGGGAATCCCGGGGCGATGCCCCTCCTTCGGGGGCAGGGAGGGTGACCTGGAGCCACGGTGACGGAAGGAGGGCCGGCGCGCGCCTCGCGAGGAGCTGGGAGGACGGCGCGGGCCCCGCGCGCTCCGCACTCCCGACCACGCTGTGCGCCAGCCGTTCTGAATTCTCCTCTCTCCCTGAGCACCGGAGCCACCAGCTCCAGCCAGGCAGGGTCCCCCCGGGGAGGAGGCTTCCCAGGCAAAGTGGAGCCCAAGACCCTCCATGAGGGGACGCGACCTCACTGTGGAGCCATGGGCTGGTTTTGAAAAGCAAAGCTCGCCCCCAGCAGCCACCGGGGAGTGCGTTAGCCCTTGACACGCGGTCGTGTCCGACGAGGGCCCCGGTGAGCCCTGTGCCAGAAGTGGGAGGTGCCTGCCCCCCGCCCTGCTCTGGGTGGAGCAGAGCACACGGGGAGGCCAGGCTCCCTTTCCCAGAGCTCGAGTGTCAGCGGCGACAGACTCTGTCCTCACCAGTGACGTGGCAAGGGGTGTGGCAGCTGGGGGTCAAAGTGACTGCCCGAAAATCAGGAAGGGCTTCTCGGAGGAGGGAGCCCGGGTCTGAGTCTTGAAGGGTGCAGGGGGGCGGCTGCAGGGAAGGAGAGCCTGGGACAAGGCAGAGGAAGTAGCAGGTGAGGAGCCCAGTGAGGACCAGCGGGTGGGGAGGGGAGGGCAGGTGAGGCTGGTCCCAGGTACGTGTGAGAAGCGGGTCTCCACCCCGCCCTGCACCTTAGGGTCACCCCTAGGGAATGCTTAGAAAACAGCCACGCAGGGCCCCACCCTGGACAGCAACTGCATCGCCGGGGGCACAGGTCTGGGCTTGATGATTGTCTAGCTCCGCAGCGGTCCTTCCGTGCAGCCAGGATTGCGAGCCGGGCTGTAGAGGGGTTGAGTGAGGGCTGGCCACTGGAGGTCATCTGGACAAGGGAGCAGGCCAAGTCCGGGCCAGAAGCCACGAGAGCTTTCCTTCCAATCAAGACAATTCTGTTTCCCTTCCCTGCAGTCGCATTTGTTCAAGCCGCTGACTGCACTTGTTCAGATTGAAAGCATCCTTCATCCTTTCCTGGTCGTGAGTCTGGGGGAAGGGTAGCGTCTTGGGCGCTCAGGCCCCTGGTCTAGGAGCAACATGAATCCCAGGGGCGCTCAGTGCGAGGGGTCGCGGGAAGGACCCGGCACCACTCGCTTGTTTAACGAACAGTACGTAGAAAAGTCAAATTTTCCTCGCTTCCTTCATCTTTATTAAGAAAATCGTAAACACACCCCAAAGTAGAGAGAATAGAATAAGGCACCCCCAGCACCCATCACCCCAGTTCAGCAATTCAAGATATGCCTCCCTTGGTCCGTGAGCAAGAACTCATTAGATAGCAGTTCCAAACGCACAGAGCTTTTCATTGCACACGCGCACAGCCGGTGGCAAAGGCTAGTTCCTACGTAAGCACGCGGATCCGGCCCTCGGGGTCACGGGGCGCCGTGGCTGGACCGTTCCTCTGAAATCCGTCACACCCCCGCGCTGGCCTCAGCTTCCAGCTGGTCGGCGGTCCGCTCCTCTCATGGTTTCGGGAAGCCAGCAGGCCGTCCCCTGCCGGCACCCCTCAGGCCCCGCTGTGCAGACCGGGGTTGGGGAGCCCGACCCGGGGCTGGAGTCCTGTAGCTGCCCAGGCCTTTCTGCCCAGGCCTGCTCTGCGCCACTGCCCAGAGGTCAGCTTGGACGTGTTGGCCTTATTAGATGGAAGACTTAATGTACAGCCTGAAATCCAGCTCATGTATTTTGGATTTAAAGTGCTCCCTGTGCTGTTACGTGATCCAGAGCACACGTCCCCCTCGTTCCCAGGGTGCACACGCTTCGCATCCACCCAGTGAGGTATTTAGCATAAGGGAGAGGTCTTTTCTGGGGGTTTCTGCTCCTGGGAGCCAGACCTTGGGCTCCACCTGTAATGGGCTTCCTGTTCCGTCCCTCACGTCCGATGCCCTGAAACAGGGAAGCTCGTGGAAGGCACGAGTGGGACCCCAGGGCCATCCGACACCTACCGAGAAGCAATTCCCATTTTTCTCGTCTTAGTAAACAGAATAAAACATGAGGAAGACGATCCTTCTTCAAAGCAACTTTCAAGTGAAACCTTTTCTGTTCGTTCTGGGAAAACGTTATCGAAGGGGGGCCCGTTGTTCGGCTCAGCTTTGCTGGAGGATCGAAATAAATAAAACACAGCCCAGCCTCCGGGGCTGGGGGCCCTGATGCAGCGGAGGAGGCCGACAGGTGGTCAGGCAGGCCCACCCAGCCGGAGGGTGCGAGCAGAGGTTCCTGGGCAGGTGTGGGAGGGTCCAGTGCTCGGCACGGGCAGGGCTCGGGTCACGGGGTTCCCAGGCTTAGACTGACTGCACCCCGAGGCCAGTAGGGGCAGCACTGAGGCCTTTTAGGAGGGGCCGACTTCCCACCTGAGAACGCTCTCTGTGATGTCAAGGGTTTGAGCACAACGGGAAGCGGCGACACAGTTGAGCCGTGGTTCCGGTGGCCCAGGCGGCGGTGGTGGTGGCCCGGGGGGTGGCAGCGGGGATGGAGGTGGCCGGGGGACTTGGGGGCTGTCTGGGAGGGAAGCCCCAGCACTGGGAGAGACGAGCAAACCCAGGCACTTTTGTTCCTCCCTCCCTTTAACCCAGACGACATTTGTAAGCAGATGAAATTGAGAGAATATAAACACGATGGCCAGGGTCCAGGACAGTGAAGTCTCTGGGCTGGGAGCGGCGGGGGGTGGGGGGGGGGGGGGGGGGGGAAGGGGGGACAGGACCCTGGGCCCAAAAGAGACGGTGGAACCAGAGCCTTGTCTCTGGGTCGGTCTGCCCACGACAACCCAGCCCAGGCAGGGGGGTTTACCCTCCCCGTGCCCGGGGCTGCCCCTCGAGCCCTCCCCTCCCCCGCTCACGGCAGGGACGGAGCTTCTGTCCCACGTGACCGTGCCCGTGTCGCCCTTCAGCTCAGGTGGAGGCCCCGTTCTACGAGCAGTGGTGGTTCCTCCTGGTGATGGCGCTGTCCAGCCTGCTCGGCATCCTGCTGGTGGCGTTCACCCTGGTCCTGCACGGCCAGAACAAGAAGTACGGGAGCTGCGGCCCAGGTGGGACGGCGCCTGCCTTTCCCCGTCTCCCCACGGGGGAACTCTGGAGCTGAAACGTTTGGGGCTTCCCTCCTGGATCCGGGGTGCCCACATCCACATTCCATTTCATTCGATGAAACAGGCACAACAGACATCCCTTCGGAGGCAGCGGGTGCAGGGAAACAGGAGCTCTGGACCTCGGCCACCAGATTCTGTCCCAGCTCCGCCCTCAAATGGGCCTTTGGGTCATTTGGCCTCTGTGAGTCTGTTTCCTCATCTGCACTGTTGCTCAAATGCAGGAGTATTTTGTTAAGCGATGATTAGAGAGCGGAAAGCGTTAAACAGATGAAAAATCTCACTCCAGTATCATGAGGACAGTGAGTGGGGCACGTCTCAGGCATTCGGTGTGGCTCGGGGTTGGTACAGAATCGTGTCTGTGGCCCAGCGCTTCTCCCTAACACAGGGTGAGCACCTGCCTTAGGTCCCGCATCACAGCTCCGAGCCCTCTGTGGGTCAGAGGGTCCCCGGTGTTCCCAGCACAGCCTGGCGTGGCGTTGCTAAAGGAATCACCGTCAGTAGAGAAATGGACAAACCAACCGCAAAAGGGCCCATACAGTGTGACTCCGTTTACAGAAAGGTCAGGAACGACCTAATGAATGGATGTTTCTAGAAGGCAGGGTGGTGGGTGTTCTTAGTGGAGAAGTATAAGCAGCGAAGGTCCGTGAGGGAACCTCACGGGGTGCTGGGAACACTCTGATACCTCTGTGAAGCGGGGGCCAGCAGATCCCCGACCCCAGCCCCCAGCACCATTGTCACGGCACCAGAAGGGTTCATCAAACCAGGCACCTAAAGTGCCTGCCATTTGCTTTTGTAACATTAAGCCATTCATCCCTCCAAGAAAGGATTTATTTTTTCCGTATACATTCACTTCTAACAAGTGTTGGTAAATCAGATTTTATTCCTGCGGCATTTACAGAGTATGAATGGCATGTCACTTTACTGAGCTAATGCTATTACAGAATCCTATGTCTGGCGCAGAGAAAATCTCCCCGCTTTCACTCTTCTTCTCCATCTGGGAAACAGACCTGAAAAGTCCGATCTGACCCGCAGCTTCTGATACTCAGCCTCACCCTGGAGCATTCATTTAATGTCATCATTGAAGCCCAGGGGGAAAGAAAACAGAAAAGAAACACTTGTCTACCAGCACGTCCCCCTGCCTGCCCAGGAGACGCACAGAACCTAAACCTTTGCCGCTGCAGCCTCGTTCTAACCCTGCTGCACGATCCTGCTGCCTCGTACGACGTCAGTCCCCTTCCAATAACAGTTTCCACCTGCTCTCCTCCCATCAACCCAAATCCCTACCCGCAAGCAGCTTCCTCTTTCATTCACCACTCTCTGTGTTCTGCTGGCTTTTCCCCGTTGCACACGAGTACATTAAGGTGAGGCGAGGGCTGTGGGATCCCCAGCAGAGAGGACCCTTGCGGTTCAGAAAGGCTGGTGAATTTTACAGACACACAGGGTGCCCCTGGTGTGTGCTCGGGCAGCATCCCGGGGGCTGGGATGTAACTAAGAGCGTTATTGTGCGAGCGTAACTGGGTCTGTGCACCAAGAGTTTATAGTCCGGTAAGGAAGACAGACAGATGACCACAGAGAACAAGCCAGCGCAGGAAAAATGCAGACGTGGTGACGGCACCACGGAGAGAAAAAACACAGGGCGAAGACTTCAGGGTCCAAAAGTTCTCTCTGGTCTCACGACCCTTGAGCTGTGACCTGAAGGAGGGGGTGAGTGATGAGTCAGGAAGATGGCTGGGGGAGGGGCTCCCAAGGTGGGGGAGGGAGAAGCGGGGTAGACCAGCCCGAGCAGAGGGACAGCCGTGAGGACACACCAACTCTCATGCCAAACGAGGTCGGAGCCACCGGGACCTCTTCCTGTCCTCAAGTTACGTGTAACTTTGGCCGGCTAATGTATTTTAGAATATGTTTTGATATGTATTTATAGACTTATTTTAAGTGGTTTTCAGTTACATTCACAGACACCTGTGACCATCATCACCACAGTCAGTTCTGGAGCATTTTCATGGCCGCAGAAAGAAACCCTGCACCCTCTAGCTGTCACCCCTTATACAGTTACTCTCCACTTGCTGTCTTGTCCTATGACTGTGAGGCTTTTATTTTGAAATGTATTGAATCTTTAATGTCCTCAACGGTTTACAGAGTTCACGTATTCTGAGAGCTCTTTAATAAAATACTGATCAAAATACTCGGAGTTTGGTGTCGAGCAGAATAAACACCAAAATGCAAACGGCATTTTGCTGCGGGGTTGACGTGCAGCCTCTCTCCGCAGCCTGACCCTGCCTGTCTGGTGGGCTGACGCAGGCCGGCCCGGCCCTGGGCTCCGTCCAGCAGGCCATCGGGGAGCAGCTTACTGAAGCATCTGTGCTCGTTTCCCCGTCCGGCTTTAGGTAAGAGCATCTCCAACATGGAGGAGTCCGTGACCCTGGACAACGGGGGATTTGCCACCTTGGAGCTCAGCAGCCGCCACCTCAACGTGAAGAACACCTTCTCGAAGAAGAACGGGACCAGGTAGGGCTGCGACAGCTCCAGCCCCCGTGCTGCCTCCACCCGAGGACCCGCTCGGCCGGGCCCATGCCCACGGGCCCCCAGTGGGGCAGCGCCGAGCCGGGGGGGGGCAGCGTGTGGGGAGTTAGGGACGTTTTAAAGACATTTCCAGAGACAGAAAAAAAGGGCAGGTCTCAGGTGCAGGCACGCGGTCTCGGGAGACCTCCCGGCCCCAGACGGGGCAGGCGTCATGCGAAGCTGCAGGGGGACTGCGAACTGTTTGCATTGGGGGCCAAAATGATGCCAGAGGCGGTGGATTTCTCCCACTCAGCCTCGAAGCAGGCCAGAGGGTGTGTCGGGAGGCCTCAGTGGGGGGGTAACTGGTGTCCCCGTCCCGCCCAGGTCCCCGCCTCGGCCCAGCCCTGGCGGACTACACTACTCAGATGAGGACATCTGCAACAAGTACAACGGTGCCGCGCTGACCGAGGGCGGGACCCTCCAGGAGAAGTCAGGGGACGCCACGGAGTCTGAGGTGGGTGCCTGTTACACGGGGCCCCCGCCCTCCCCAGGGGCCCCGCTTCCCCCACAAGCGCCCCAGTCGGTCTCTCACGTTCACGAACAAAACCAGTTGAAGCAGCCGGTAGAGAGCTGGGGCCCGGTCAGTCCTAGACTGTTTGGTTTCAGCAGTGCTGAGCCTTGACAGGGATGAAACTCACCAAGCTCTTTGATGGACGCGCAGGCCCGCCCCACCCCTTGGCATTCATGCTCTAAATCAATATTTAATCTAAAATAAGTCTCACCTTCCTTCTGATCTGAACTCAGGCCTTACTGAGCCCTGAGGCTCCATAGAATGGCGTCTTCTAAATGGTGGCTTGTGTACGCGCTCACGGTGGGACCGGGACAGCAGGGCATGGCAGGGTGGTACAGCTCGCTCCGTCGGCCCCATGTGCTCTGTTCACAAGGACGCCGGGCCCCCCGTCTGTACCGTAGCCGTGGGCACGGGGAAAACAGCAGAAGCAGCGCTGCACACGTTCAGAAGGAACATCTGTCTACGGTTGAGGGGCTGTAGATTTTCCAGTGAAAAGCTGCAGACACCGACCTGCCTCTTCCTGATAAGGAAGCCGCAGCTTGTACCAAAAGCAGCACATTGGGGAGGGGCAGCTCCGCCGTCCAGCACGTTCTGGCTCAGCGATTAGTCACCAGCACGTGCCTTGATCTGTCCTCGGTTCCTGGGCCTGCTGCTCTTAGACCGTCAGGCCTCGCGGATGGTGTTCACAGTGACCGGGCGTCGGCTCTGCGGGCTGCACTCTTCACGGTTCCGCGTGTGCTGAGCACTAACTGGGCGCCTGCTCTGGGCCGGGCACGCTCGTTCGACGCTCACACCAGCCCTGCGAGGTAGAGCGGTTCTCGTCCTTGTTCACACAACAAGCCTGAGGCCAAGGTCGTCCCACATGCAGGTGCTGAGGCTGGACACACACCCACACAACCACACCCCCCCCGAATGTGTCCAGAGCTTACTGACCCCCGCCCTCACCATCTCCTGCAGCCCAGCTCCCAGGCACCTGTGGCCGTTCCCAGTGCTGTCAGGACTGGATTCATCAGTTCTGGACTCTGTTCTCAGAATGGGCTGATAAGAGGCATTCAGTCTGTTTCTCCTCTCACACATGCGGGTGTTCTGAGATTCAGATTTCAGCTGATTTGCGTGGAGGACTATTAAATGCGTGCAGGCACTGAGCTAGGCATATGCACACACGCATACGTGCACACGTACACGCATTCCTAAGTCCATACACGTGGACACACGTGGAGGAAGGAGGCAGGGAGGGAGGACGGCGGGGGGAGGGGAGGAGAGGGACGTGGAATCCACAGTACGTCCTGCCAGGAGGTTGTTCGGGTCCTCACGTAATAGATCAGAGCCGAGGCTTGACGAGGCTTTGTGTGTGTGTGTGTGTGTGGTGCACGGGCCTCTCACCGCCGTGGCCTCTCCCGTTGCGGAGCACAGCCTCCGGACGCGCAGGCTCAGCGGCCATGGCTGACGGGCCCAGCCGCTCCGCGGCACGTGGGATCCTCCTGGACCGGGGCACGAACCCGTGTCCCCTGCATCGGCAGGCGGACTCTCAACCACTGCGCCACCAGGGAAGCCCTTGGCGAGGCTTTAGAACGTCTTCCCCAGACACACACTGATGGGCCTCGGGCTCGCAGTTCCATCTCTCCTGCCAGACCTGCTGTGCAGAGCTGAGCTGTCGTAGCCCCGGGACGTGTGGCTGAGTGAAGGAGGGGCCTTGACAAGCCCTGTGCCTGGAGGAAGGGGTTCCTTCTGTGAGTCCCACAGATGCTTTTTGGTTCAAGAAAGTTGATCAGAGCTGTGGATGCTCTCTCCACCCAGGATTTTCACCTTGAATCTGGGGCTCCAGGCCCCCCTGAAGCCTGTGGTAGTCGCCTCCAGCGAAGGCCCCGTGGAGTCCAGGCTAAGAACTCGCACGTCTGGGCTCTCTGTGTGCTCCTGGGTTCTCAGGTAGATAGGATGAGGCCCATCTTTCTTCCAGGATTCTGTGCTCCATAATCTTGCTGGGTCCCGACGTTGACCCTTATGATTTGGGAGAGTTGTAGGCAGATGCATGGGATCCCAACAGAGGGATCTTGGGAGTGCCAGCTCCAATGGGAGCACTTCCTTTGAACCACATCTTTTAAACAACCAGACTGAGATGTAATTCACATACCACACAAGTCACCCATTCGCCATATTGGTTATTTAGGGGGGTGTGTGTTTTAGTTTCCTCAGATTTATGAGCTTCTCAAATCTTCTTCTGTTACTGATTTTTACTTTTATTCCATTGTGGTCAAAGAACATACTTTGTATATTTTCAGTCCTTTCACATGTATTGAGCCCTGTTTTATGGCATAGCATCTGGTCTGCGCTGCAAGAATTCACTTGAAAAGGTGTGTTGCTCTGCGTTGCTGTGTGGTGAGTTTCGTGTGTGTCTGTTATGCCCGGTTGATTTATAGTGCTGTTCAAGTCTTCTACACTCTTATCTTCTGCCATCTGCGGTACTGAAGTCTCCAACTATCATTGTTAACATTGTCTATTTCTCACTTCATTTCTGTCAGTTTTAATTTCATGTATTTGCAGGCTCTGTTTCTAGGTGCATATATGTTTATAACTGTTGTATCTTCATGATGGATAGACCCTTTTTATTAGTACAGAGTGTCCCTCATTGTCTCTAGTAACAATTTTGTCTTAAAGTCTATTTGGTCTGATATTAGTACAGCCAACTCCAGTTCTCTTTTGGTTCCCGTTCACATAGTGTATCACTTCCGTCCTTTCACTTTCAACCTATTTGAATCTTTGCATCTAAAATGTGTCTCTTGCACGCAGCATATAGTTGGATCATGTTATTTTATTCATTCTGCCAATCTCTACCTGTTCACCAGGTTGTTTAATCCATTCACATTTAATGTAATTACTGCTAAGGCAGAATTTACCTCTGCCATTTTGGTGTTTGCCTTCTATAAGTCTCATATCTCTATTTCTCTCTTTTTCCTTTGCTGTCATCTTCTCTTTTGAGTGGGTATTTTCTAGTGTACCACTTATAGTGATTGCCCTAGTATCAGTATTTGCTTCAGATTTATACTAAATCTCTATATTTCTGTATAGATCTATTCCCTCCTCCCCTCTTTGTGTTATTATTATACATATTAAGTCCATATATGTGGCAACCCCAAGAATGCATTTTTATAGGTATCCTTTGATAGAATTTTATGTCTTTTAAAGAAGTTGAGAGAAGAAAGGTGAGCAAGTATCTATTTAGAGTTTACCATTTTAACCTTTTTATTTACTATTTCTGGTTCTCTTCATTTCTTTATGCCTCTTTGCACAGCTATTGTTAAGTATGTTACATTTCTATATATTATAGGCCCAACAATACAATTATATACATATTATTTTATGAAATTCCTATTTAAATCAGATAAGAGAAGAAAGGAGAACAAATAGGTAATTATACTGTCTTTCATAATTGCCTATGTAATCACCTTTGTTGGTGCTTTTTGTTTTTTCATGTGGATTTGAATTACTCTCTGGTGTCACTTGCTTTCGACCTGACAATCTTCCTTTAGTGTTTCCTGTGAGGCAGGTCAGCTAGCAATGAATTTTCCTGTTTTTGTTTATCTCAGAATGTCTTTATTTCACCTTCATTTTCAAAATAGTTTGTTGAATGTAAGATTCTTGGTTGACAGTTTTCTTTCAACACTTTGAATGTGTGACCCCATTGTCTTCTGTCCTCCATTTTTTCTGATTAGAAGTCAGCTGTTAATATTATTTGAGTTCGGTTGTTCTGGTTAAGTCATTTTTCTCTTGCTGACTTCAAGAGTTTCCTTCTGTCTTTGTCTTTCAGAATTTTAACTATGATGTGTCTGGGTGTGAATCTTGTTCCGTTTATCTTACTTGTGGTTTATTGAGCTTGTCAGGTGTGTAGACTTTTTTTTACCAAGTTTGGGGTGTTTTAAGTCATTACTTCCAGTATTTTCTCTGCTTCTTTCTTTCTCTTCTCATCCTGGTACTCTCACTATGCTTATGTTGGTACACTCGGTGTATTCTCACATTTGGTGGGTGCTCTGTTCTTTTTTTTTTTCTTATTCTTTTTTCTGTTTGTTTTTCAGATTGCATAATCTCTATCATTCTATCTTAAAGTGCACTGAGCCTTTCCTCTGTCAGCTCAAATCTACCATTGAGTCCCCCTAGTGAATTTTTAAATTTTGGTTATGGTATTTTTCAACTCTAGAACTTCTCATTAGGTTCTTTTTAAGTCATTTCTGTCTCTTTATTGATATTCTCTACTTGGTGTGGTAGTGTCAGCATACTTTAATTCTTTACACATGGTCTCCTTCAGTTCTTTGTTAAAGTCCCCTACTATGAATGTGTTACTGTCGATTTCCCCTTTTATGGCTGTTAGTATTTGCCTTATGTATTGAGGTGCTCCTGTGTTGGGTGCATAAGTATTTACAATTGTTATATCTTCTTCTTGGATTGATCCCTTGATCATTATGTAGTGTCCTTCTTTGTCTCTTGTAATAGTCTTTATCTTAAAGTCTATTTTGTCTGATATGAGAATTGCTACTCCAGCTTTCTTCTGATTTCCATTTGCATGGAATATCTTTTTCCATCCCCTCACTTTCAGTCTGTATGTGTGCCTAGGTCTGAAGTGGTCTTGTTTTTGTATCCATTCAGCCAGTCTGTGTCTTTTGGTGGGAGCATTTAATCCATTTACATTTAAGGTAATTATTGATATGTATGTTCCTATTCCCATTTACTTAATTGTTTTGGGTTTGTCATTGTAGGTCTTTTCCTTCTCTTGTGTATCTTGCTTAGAGAAGTTCCTTTAGCATTTGTTGTAAAGCTGGTTTGGTAGTGCTGAACTCTCAGCTTTTTCTTGTCTGTGAAGGTTTTAATTTCTCCATCAAATCTGAATGAGATCCTTGCTGGGTAGAGTAATCTTGGTTGTAGGTTTTTCTCCTTCATCACTTTAAATATGTCCTGCCACTCCCTTCTGGCTTGCAGAGTTTCTGCTGAAAGATCAGCTGTTAACCTTATGGAGAGTCCCTTGTGTGTTATTTGTTGTTTTTCCCTTGCTGCTTTTAATATGTTTTCTTTGTATTTAATTTTTGATAGTTTGATTAATATGTGTCTTGGCATGTTTCTCCTCGGATTTATCCTGTATGGGACTCTCTGCGCTTCCTGGACTTGATTAACTATTTCCTTTCCCATATTTGGGAAGTTTTCAACTATAATCTCTTCAAATATTTTCTCAGTCCCTTTCTTTTTCTCTTCTTCTTCTGGGACCCCTATAATTCAAATGTTGGTACATTTAATGTCCCAGAGGTCTCTGAGACTGTCCTCAGTTCTTTTCATTCTTTTTTCTTTATTCTGCTCTGCAGTAATTATTTCCACTATTTTATCTTCCAGGTCACTTATCCGTTCTTCTGCCTCAGTTATTCCACTATTGATCCCTTCTAGAGTATTTTTAATTTCATTTATTGTGTTGTTCATCATTGCTTGCTTCCTCTTTAGATCTTCTAGGTCCTTGTTAAATGTTTCTTGCATTTTCTCTATTCTATTTCCAAGATTTTGGATCATCTTTACTATCATTATTCTGAATTCTTTTTCAGGTAGACTGCCTATTTCCTCTTCATTTGTTAGGTCTGGTGGATTTTTACCTTGCTCCTTCATCTGCTGTGTGTTTTTCTGTCTTTTCATTTTGCTTATCCTACTGTGTTTGGGGTCTCCTTTTCGCAGGCTGCAGGTTCATAGTTCCCATTGTTTTTGGTGTCTGTCCCCAGTGGCTAAGGTTGGTTCAGTGGGTTGTGTAGGTTTCCTGGTGGAGGGGACTAGTGCCTGTGTTCTGGTGGATGAGGCTGTGTCTTGTCTTTCTGGTGGGCAGGTCCACATCTGGTGGTGTGTTTTGGGGTGTCTGTAGCCTTATTATGATTTTAGGCAGCCTCTCTGCTAATGGATGGGGCTGTGTTCCTGTCTTGCTAGTTGTTTGGCATAGGGTGTCCAGCACTGTAGCTTGCTGGTCGTTGAGTGAAGCTGGGTGGTGGTGGTGAGATGGAGATCTCTGGGAGATTTTCGCTATTTGATATTACATGGAGCTGGGAGGTCTCTTGTGGACCAGTGTCCTAAAGTTGGCTCTCCCACCTCACAGGCACAGCAGTGACTCCTGGCTTGACCACCAAGAGCCTTTCATCCACAAGGCTCAGAATAAAAGGGAGAAAAAATAGAATAGAAAAGAAAGAAAGGAAGGAAGGAAGGAAGGAAGAGAATAAAATAAAATAAAGTTATTAAAATAAAAAATAATTATTAGGATGGGATTAAAGGAGCCGCTGATTGGGGGCTCTGGCTCACTCAGGCCAGGGGGGGAGGGAGGGGCACGGAGTGCGGGACGAGCCTGCAGCGGCAGAGGTCGGCATGACGTCGCACCAGCCTGAGGCGTGCCGTGCGTTCTCCCGGAGGAGTTGACCCTGGATCCCGGGACCCTGGCAGTGGCGGGCTGCACAGGCTCCCCGGAAGGGAGTTGTGGATCATGACCTGTGCTCGCACACAGGCCCCTTGGTGGCGGCAGCAGCAGCCTTAGCGTCTCATGCCCGTCTCTGGGATCCGCGCTTTTAGCCGCGGCTCGCGCCCGTCTCTGGAGCTCCTTTAAGCAGCGCTCTGAATCCCCTCTCCTCGCGCACCAGGAAACAAAGAGGGAAGAAAAAGTCTCTTGCCTCTTTGGCAGGTCCAGACTTTTCCCCTGACTCCCTCCCGGCCAGCCGTGGCGCACTAACCCCCCGCAGGCTGTGTTCACGCCACCAACCCTAGTCCTCCCTCTGCACTCCGACTGAAGCCCGAGCCTCAGCTCCCAGCCCCGCCCGCTGCAGAGGGGGGGCAGACAAGCCTCTCGGCCTGGTGAGTGCCGGTCGGCCCTGATCCTCTGTGCGGGAATCTCTCTGCTTTGCCCTCCACACCCCTGTTGTTGTGCTCTTCTCCGCGGCTCCGAAGCTTCACCCCTCCGCCACCCGCTGTCTCCACCCGAGAAGGGGCTTCCTAGTGTGTGTAAACCTTTCCTCCTTCACAGCTCCCTCCCACTGGTGCAGGTCCCGTCCCCATCCTTTTGTCTCTGTTTTTTCTTTTTTCTTTTGCCCTACCCAGGTACGTGGGGAGTTTCTTGCCTTTTGGGAGGTCTGAGGTCTTCTGCCAGCGTCCAGTAGGTGTTCTGTAGGAGTTGCTCCACGTGTAGATGTATTTCTGGTGTATCTGTGGGGAGGAAGGTGATCGCGTCCTACTCTTCCGCCATTTTCTCTCGAAAACCTCCTTCAGTTCTTTGAACATATTATAATAGCTACTTTCAAAGTCTTTGCCAATATTTGGGGCTCCCCAGAGGCTGCCTGCTTTCTTTCCTCTGTATGGATCACACGTTCCTGTTTTTTGAAAACAGCTCACTTTCGATCATATATCGTATCAACTCAGAATACTGATATTCAGCCCCCGCTGGTTGTTGTCATTGTTGTTCGCTTATCTGCTTATTTGTTTAGTGACTTGCCTGGACTAGTTCAGGGACGTCCGTTTCTTCAGCAGTGTATACCCTCCGATGTCACCCCTCAGAGCTGCAGCCTTGGGCACACGTGCAGTTTCCCTGACAACCAGGGATGACCCGTCTTAGCCAGGGTCCCCTTGTCTCTCGTTCTTGCCTCCCTATTAGGATTCTGGGTTGTCTCCCACCACGGGTATCACACCCAGCTGTTAACCTCCACTACCTGCTAGCTCTATCATTTTTGACCATGCTCCAGGGTATAAATTACTCCATAGTTTGATCCAGTTACAGCCCAGCCCTTTTGCAGTGGCAGGATGTTGTTAACCTTTGAATTTTTCTCTAACCCCCGAGAGGGCTCTCCTTCGCTGTCTCTTTGCCTGGTTCTCGCTGCTAAACTTCTTGGCCGGTTTATTGTTACTTCACTTGTTGCTATCGTGGAGCTGCCAGTTTCCTCTCAATTTCTCACCCGTGTGGTCGCCATTGTTTCCAACAATGCCCTTAGGCCTGCTCTGGTCCAAATACAGACATTCCCCTCGGGCAGAGCAGGGGAGCTCTCTATTCTTAAGGACTGACTCTCCCCCTAGCAGGACCTCTGTGTCACAGCACCAAAGCTGGAGTGGGGCCAACAGCCCTCTTCTCCATAGTGACGCACTTGCTGAACCAGTGGGGTGCTGGGTGGAGACGGCAGCCCCTGGTCATCTGGGCAGTGTGGAACTTCTTCCGTCCTGGCCGGCTGGGGTGGGGGCGATCAGGGCTCAGTATTCTCGACCTGCTGTGCCTGACGCACATGGTCCAGCCTCCCAGCGAAGGCTGCGTGAGGGAAGGAAGCCCAGTTCTCTTGGCCATACCTGCCTGGCATAGAGTTCTGCACTGTGGAGCTGGGGGCGGGCAGTTGGATGAGAAATGCTGGCAGCTTCCTGCTCCAGGTCGAACCAAAATTGCTGGCCTAGGGGCTGGGTCTTCTTGGCCACATGTGCTCAGAGTGGAGCTTCTGTCACCCTGGGCTGAGGGGCGGGTGGGGGGGGCAAATCATAGGTCGAGTGGCTCAGACACTTGCTGGTTTTAGTGATTTTAGATTTTCTGCAGTAAGTCTTCCCCCCTTTGCTCTATGCCCTTGGCACCAATTCCAGGGACTCTAAACGTTTATAAGATCATTTTCCCCAGTTAAATCATTGTTCCACTAGGGAGAGGACCTGCTGGCTCCTGTGACCGTCCTGGAAGGATCTTTGTATTGATGATTGGTTGACTGGGGCGGGGTCTCCTGACCTCCCTTCCTGTCCACCCGCTCCTCCAGAGCCAGAAACCCTCTGAGGTCTTGGCCGGAAGAGCTCTTTTGCAAAGCTAATATTTCACTAAAAAAAAATAGTGATGCCATCCTTTTCTCCCAATTTTCAGAAATATTGCTCAAGTGAAAATTCTAAGAATCCGTTCACAGGTGCACAACAACCTGACTGATCAGAGTTGCTCTGAATTAGGCCATCAGCGTCACATGACACGTGCTGTGGCTCTCTGTGTACCTCTGTTTAGGAAAAAGAGGCTCTGTCTCTGTCTTATCGCACAGATGCTTCTGAATTACATCAGGGCTACTGTTCAAATCGCATCTTAAAAATTGTTTTCGAAATCCAAGGAAACAGTTTTCAAGATCTCTCCTCCAACCAACTTAGACCAACCCCCTCCTGCTTAATTAATTCCCTAATAATATTTGAGCCTTTCATCTCGCCCATATAGTACCCAAAGTGCTGAGATTATCTCTATTAGCAGCTTGCCAGGCGTCCATGCACCTTTAGAAACTCTCACAGCCCGTCTGCCAGCACATCCAATCACAGGCTGGCCTTCTACGGTTTCCTGGGAAACCAACACACAACGCTATTTCATTATCACACAGGAAACTTAAAAAGAAGACCCTGCAGTGTTTCCTTTGTGTCAATAATTCTAAATCACTAAAATACATCCTCATGAAAAAATAATAATGTCATATAAACAATAAGCAGGGCAGGCAGCAGAAGGACGAATGGCATTTTAATTCAGTGCCTTCTTGTGAAGGCAGAGGCAAGACCTGAGCAGGAGCCAGGAGGCCCCGCCCCCGCCCCCGCCCTCGTGTGTCATAAGACCTGGGTACGCTCTCACTCTCCCTACATGAACAGGAAGAAGCTAAAGGAGCAGCTCTTAGTCTCTCCTCTCCTTTCTGCACGATGGTTATCAAAACCATCTCTCACAGTGGCTTTTGGGACCACTCGGCTGGACCTGCAGCCCTGCTGCTCAAGGCTGCCAGCCGCCCAGCTTGGTCCCCACATGAAGCCCTCTGCTCTTCAGATGCAGTGGGAAAAATCCCAGGGCAGGTTCTGACTGGCTCAGCTCAAGCCGCACGCCCACCCATTAGCCAGTCACTGCTTTCTGAGGGTCGAGCCCTTCAGCCCATGTCACAGGGAAAGGTGGGACAAGGGTCACTTCCTTCAAAGGGTCACACTTCAGACGCAAACACTGGGACATCACTGTGAGCTGGACAGCGGACCCCGACTGTCTCCTGCCAGGGCCTCTTAGTGGCCACATTTGTCACAGGCCTAGAGGACACATAGCTACTAAGGGGTCTCCAGTGAAACTACATTTTGTTAATCACATGGACATACACATGAGTGTGGGACGCGTGATGTGTTCATTCCCAAAGCAGTGCTGGACATACTCTGAGAAGTGCTGGCTCCTGCAGGAACGCAGAGCCCCCTTCCAGGCCGCCCCTCGGTCCCTCGGTGACTGTGAACCCGGCTTCCCCACATCCTGAACAGCTGCAGGAGGGGGGACAAGGGTAGAAAGAGGGGAGAGAAGTGCCCCGGGACACCCCCTGGGTGTGGGACGTGTTTATGAAACGAGTGACCGCCGCATATGATGGCCTTTCCATCACTGGAGAGACCTGGTGTGAGACCCACCCATGGAAGTGTCTCTAACCTTTTATACAGCTGGGGTTGAAGGCGGCCCCGAAGGGTTACTGAGAAGCCTCTGTCTCTGCCACCTGGGCTGCGATGCCAGAGCTGGGTCTGCCCCCACTCTGTCCCCAGCCAGTATGACCCTGACATGGTCACTGCCTCTGTGGGCCTCCATTCTCTCCAACACAAAATGAGATGGAACCCAATCACGACTTCTCACATTCGTCCTCACGTGGTTGGGACGGTGGGTGGGGAGGACCCCAAACACTGAAGGGTGAAATCTTGAATCTTAACGTTCAGTCTTCAGCTCATCATAAACCCTGACCCCGTCTGTGAAACCAGGAGCCATATTGCTGTCGTCCAATCCTGAACATTCCGTGAATTCCTCGTGAGGAAAGAGGGCTTCGGTGTCTTCCTTCCCCTGAGCTTCAGGAAATTTAGAACCAAAATCAGTGTCTGAAGAAGTGACAGACCCAACTCAGGGACTGATAACAGATTCCTCAGCTTCTCTCCACGAGCTCTGACCTCCTTTCTCTGAGTTTACACAGAGCTTGGCCTCGTAAGCCCCTCAAGGCCTCTAGAAAACAGATGAAGATGAATCTTAACCACCCGCCACCCATGCAGGTGCCTGACCTCTTATCTGAAAAAGATGCACTTTCGAGAACTGCGCGTTTCTCAGGTTGGGGCTGAGTCCCGTATCGGGTCACATCCCCAGCGGGGCCGGGGGGCACTCTCGCGGAACCCACTCGTGTTTCTGCAGCAACCCCTGAGGACATCCACACCGGACGGCCTCCCAGCAGTTCAGCTCGGGGTCCGCGGCACTTGAGCTCGACGCAGGTCAGGCTCTGCCTCCAAACAAGTTGCAAAAACAGCCTTTGGTTTTCAGTGCATCATGGGCTTGGGACTGACGTCTAGGGGGTGGTGAGCCTGTTCAGCTGCTGTGCAGGAGGGGCTTGGGGCCAGGAACCCCGAGGCCTGGGTGGCCAGGCTCAGGGGAGGCTCCCACGCCGCCCAGGGCCCACACAGCCCTTTTTCATCCATAAGCCGGAATCCTCACTCCCACCTCGCAGGGTCATGGTGCAGCGACAGAGGTGGCACGAGGCTACTCTGTTGTGAGCAGTGTCCACAGGAAAGAAGCCTGTGCTGCCTCTCGGCATCGCTGTCCAGTGATGGAGGAGCTGTCCTCCACCTCTGGCATGTGTTGGGAGGGCGTTTTTGTCAGCCCCCGTTTCCAGGAGCTCTGCCTCAGCCATGTATGATGTCACAACACAGATGGTTTACATTTAACGTCCTGAGAATTCCCAGATCTGTGACTCACCGTTGCTACTTTATGTAAATATTCCATTTAGAGCAAGGGTTTCAGTCTGTGTCTGAAAAACCCCAGAAGTCTCTGGCTCCACCATATGTACACGAGGGCCGTCTGCACAGCCAACAGGCCGCCCGCTCTCACAGCACAGAATGCTGCTCCCCAGGTGAAGGCCGGAAGGCGACCGTCCCCTTCTCCCCTGCCCGCACCCCAGCCTGGCCACTGCTCAGAATCCTCCCAGAGCCTCCAGGGAATACACGTTCCAGGGCCCCATCCCAGACCCACCGAGTCAGGAGAGCAGAGCGGGAGCCGCCGCCCAGGAAGCTGTGCTCTTCCAAGACTTCCCCGGAGATTCTGAGCCAGCATTAGGCAGCCAGCACTCAGTCCTTTATACCACCCAGGCCTCCGTCACCCTGCGGGGAGAGGAAAAAGGGCAGGTGTGACTGAACCCTTGACGGCTCGGCCCTGGAGCCCAGCGGGGAGGCGCCCTGCCCGTGGGCGGCTGGAGTGTGAGGGACCAGCCAGTCACCCGCCCACTGCCCACGGCGACCTTCACCTGGCAGGGTGCCCCGCGAGGGGAGGGGCTTTACTCGGCGACGATTCCTGTCCCCTCCCTGAACTTGAAAGGCCGGAAGCCACCGTGCCTGCAGACCCATTTTTGGCACATGGAAGGTGGCCTCTGTGAGGTCCGGGGTAGCAGGCGTGGGGAGGAACCCCTGTGCTTTCAGGGTCTGGGGAGCGTCTTGGGTGCGGGTCCTCACAGCAGAGCCCGGCCAGCCTGGGTACCATCCCCACCCACCAGGGGGCAGGAAGCTCCCAGGAGTCAGGGGAGGGGCCCCGGGACCGCCTGGCAGGTCTGGGACAGGGGAACCGGGAGCCCTCCCTGCTCTGGGAAAACACTTCGGCCTCCACTGTCTGGATCAGCCGACCTTCCAGCACTGAAAATCCACTCCCAAGACCACACAGTACACGGCACAGAGTTTTACTTCAAGAAAATGAACATAGAAACGGTGTGGGCTAAATGCTCTTACTAGGAACTGCTGCTTTGTTTTGTAGAAAGAAAAGGGGGGAAAGACCCTCAGAGGGACGGATCTTGAGCCGTCAATGGGTGGCCCACTTCCTCCACCAGCTGCTCGGGGGCCGCATGGTGAGGGGTCAGGTCCCTCAGTGCCTGGAGAGGGAGGGGCCCGTAGCACTTCAGACACCACGACACCACGTTCATTTACGGTGTCCTTTCTTGGCAACCTCCCCTCGGAGATCGGCATGGACGTGACATTCCCTGGAAATGTGTGTCCCATGAAGGACAGACCTCCTCCTCACCCCCTCTCAAGCTCAGGATGGGATCCCATTGGTCTGTGGGAGCCTGCGTCACGGTCTTGGGCAGGCTATGGCCCCTAGGCCTTCCACATTCCCGTGCTCTTCTGTACTCTGCACTGCGAGGATACACACCATCCCCTTGAGGCTGTGTAGACCTCTCCTGGGTGGGAGATGGAGTGTAGACCTCTCCTGGGTGGGAGATGGGGTGTAGACCTCTCCTGGGTGGGAGATGGGGTGTAGACCTCTCCTGGGTGGGAGATGGGGTGTAGACCTCACCTGGGTGGGAGATGGGGTGTAGACCTCTCCTGGGTGGGAGATGGGGTGTAGACCTCTCCTGGGTGGGAGATGGGGTGTAGACCTCTCCTGGGTGGGAAATGGAGTGTAGACCTCTCCTTGGGCAGGAGATGGGGTGTAGACCTCTCCTGGAGCACGAGTGCAATGCAGACCCTCCGGGGACGGGCTCAGGCACAGTGATGGGTTGGGGAGCAGAGGCTCAAGGGCAGTGAGACAGCACATTGCCTGGCTTGGCGCAAGCTCAGCCCGGGTCTCTTGGGGGGTGGTCCGGGGGTTCCGTGCGCGGCTTGTGTGGAGTGTAGGAGGTCTGGGGTGGGGGAAGTGGGAGGAAACAGGTGACCGGCACCATCCCACCGTGGGCGGCCAGTACTGGTCCCCTTCCTGGCCCTTCCTGTTCCCCGCTCAGCCCTGCTGCCCACGGCCACGCTCCCGCATAGCTCCCCCCGTCTGTGACCGCCCCAGTGTCCACGGGCCCCCTGAGCTCCCCCCAGCCCCCCGGCCGCCTGGCTGACGCCTCGCTGTCCATCCGTCTGTCCGCAGGGCACCGAGTCCGAGTCCGAGGACGCGCTCCCCCAGCACTCCTTCGTCAACCACTACCTGAGCGACCCCACCTACTACAACTCGTGGAAGCGGCGCGCGGGCGCGGCCCCGCACAGGTACGAGGCGGTGGCGGGGGCCGAGGCCGGGCCGGCCCCGCGCGCGGTGGTCACCACGCAGAGCGCCGTGTTCGCGCCCGCCGCCCACGGCGCCCGGACTCCGCTCACCGGCTTCTCGTCCTTCGTGTGAGCGGCACCGACCCCGCGGCGACCCTTGTTAAGACAGTCAGCTCCGGGAACTGGGCTCCAGCTTGGGTTTAAGAGGATCTGACGCCTGATGATTGATTTTACCCACTTGCGAACGCGAGATTGCAATTAGGAAAGTTTTTTTTTACTGGCTTTTTGTAACATCGCTGCAGGAAGCGGGTTTCTTTTGTTTTTCTTTTCTTTTTACGAGAAGGTGTGTTTCACTGGTGCAAGGGCTCGTCACCCCGACCTGGGAAGACCTGAGCCCTCGGGACCCGGGCTTCTCCATTCTGCGCCGACTAGGAAGGCTGGGGGGTGGGAGACGGGGGTCCAGGGAGGCCGCGCCTCTTGCAGGCCGCTCCCTTCTCTTCTCTAACCCCTGCCTGAGAACCAGCGGCCCGCCTGGGGCTCCATCCCACCGTCTCCGTCTCCGGCGTGCGAAGAGCATGTGTGTGACCCAGGCTCAGGGCCTCCGGACCCAAGGGCGTCCACCTCTGAAATGTTCTCACTCGGCAGTTTGTAGGCGAGGAATCGGCTTTAAGGTTCCAGGCTGCGGGGCCACAGATTCCAAGGTTCCGTTCGGCGTCCTTCCAGGGGTGAAATATTCGGGGCTCCCCCTTCCTTTCTTCCTTTCGACCTCGCAGCACAGGAGCAGGAAGCACCCCTGCTGGGAGCCACCGCCGTGGCCCTCGGCAAGCTCGCTCCTTCCCTGACAGCACAGCACACGGCCAGCCCGCCAACCCGAGCGAGCGAGGCAGCGGCTGCAGAATCGCTCGCTGTGTTACGAGGTGTGCATTGTTAACCAGAGTATTTTTAAAATCTTTTTATCTTTTTTTAAAATATGTCATATGAAATGAATGAGTCTCAGCTGTCTCCAGGTGCCTTTTTATTAATTGTTTAGCTTTGTACATGGGAAAGACGAAGAGCGACAGTGTCTCCAAGTATAGCAAAACGGCTCTGAGAAGACGGGGTCCCCAGCCCCTCCCCCCGCCCCCCGTGCCTGCCAGGCCCTGCCGTGCGCGTGGCCCGCGGCTTTCCTTGGAGCGCGCGCGGCCTGGGGCCTCCGGGTTCCCGCCGATGCCATGACTGGTGTGGCTGTCCCTTTCCCGACCCCAGGCCAGCTCTTAGCCTTAATGGATTTTCTGGAAACCGTTTTTTACTTTAATTGTTACTGTTTTGTTTTCGTTTCTTAGTTAAATGGAAATAGCGTGAACTATTTTGAAACTCCAAACCGTAGCTCTGCCTCTAGCCCATCACATCATTTTTTGCAAAAGGTGTGTGAGGTACACGTGGTCAAGCCGTGGTCCCAGGGCCAGATGTACCGGGAGCGCTGCTGCTGTCAGCGGGGGGTGTGCCCCACCCCTCCGGGGGGGGCACTGCAGAAGGACCCTGCCGCCGGCAGCCCGGTCAGCCGGAGCCTGTCCACACCCCCCAGGGCACAGGACGGGCCTGCAGGTCCCCAAGGGGGGAAGGGCTGGGCCAGCCACCCACGCCACGGGGAGCCAGTCTCGTGGCCACCCGCGGGTCACGTGGTCTGCGGGGTCCCTTCTTCCCACGCCTCCTCCGGGCAGAGGGCTGTCTTAACCCTCTGATTTCAGAGTTGCTGGGTGCGGTATCCCCAGGAGACCAAGGAGAGTTTGTGTTGCTGAAAAAAGGCCTCTTCTGTTTGAGAGTTTGTGTTGGGTAAAAAAAACCCTTTCAGTTTCTCTAAAAGTAGAAGTAGGAGGTGTGGAAAGGTTCCTTTCTCTCTCTCCTCCTCCTTCCTTCTCTCTTTTCTTCTTCCCTTCCTTCCTTCCTACCTCCCTCCCTCCCTCCGTTCCTTCCTTCCTTTTCTGTGTAGAGGGGACACGTTCTAAACCAAAAATCCTAGACGCTCTGCCCAAAGGCTCTCCTGCATGAGAATCGCTCCCTGGACGGGACCCACCCAGGGCACAGGACCAGCCACCTCGGTCCTCTCGGTCCCAGACGGGGAAGTGGACAGGAAGCCCCAAGGCTGCAGCTCGAATTTCTCGGAAGACAAGCGACGGACAGAGAACGTGGAGAAACGCTGCCTTCCGCGCTCTGCTCTCTAAGCCATACGTCCACTGCTTCATATACGGGAAAGTGCTGAAACGTCCTGGCGTGGGGACGGCTTGGTTTGAGGCGTGTTTTTGGCTTTGGGGCTTTTGTGACAACATGACGCCTTTTTCCCCAGGGTCATTATACTTCTTGTGTTCTCTCTGCTCTGAGCGAACTTCTTTGGGACGGAACAGGCAGTCCGAGGCGGCGGTGGGCATTGGCGTCCGCACTCCGCCCAGTGGCACCGGCACTGTGGGCCGTGGGAGCTACTGGACCAGAGGAAGAGTGGGGTGTCTCTGGTTAGGTTTCAGCCTCCAGGTAGTGTGGGCGTTGAGAAGCGTCGATTCCTAACCTCTCATCTTTAGGGAGGAAAAAAGAAAATCACAGGATAGGAAAATGGATACTGGATTTTAATCTCGGCTCTGAAAAAAAGGACGAGCACCATTTCTCTAACCGAGGCAAGGAGGAGTGTTCTATCCTGGCGCCTTCCAAGCCATGGTGCCCTTCAGGTGTCTCGCGCTCAGCTGTCGCTGAGTCCCCCGACGAAGGCCCCGTGATGGGCAGGCGAGCTGCCCCTTCCGCGTGAGGACCTGCAGCGAAGCAGCCGCAGGGCCGCGCTCTCTGTCTGAGCGGCAGGGATGGGTTTGCGCGGGGCTCCCGTCCCCACTGGGGACTCCGGGCACAGGTTTCCAGACCAGTGAGCGGCCGGGCGGGGCTGTGGGCCGTCCCTGTGGTTAGCGGGCCGCGGGGCACATCTCCTGGACTGCATCTCCTCCTCTGAATAAATGGGTCCAAACCAAGGCCTCCCCTCCTTGGCCATGCTTTCAAGGAGCGCTCGGTAAATGTCGTCGCGGAAGAGACGTGATGTGGGGCAGCTTCGGGGGAGACCGCGGAGGGTGGCGCGCGCTCCGTAAACCCCTTGTGGCGCTGTGCCTGCCCTGGACCGCGACGGGACTGAAGCATGGTGTTTGTATAATGTTTCTAAGGGTTTGTAGCATGGTTTTCCGTTTTTACGAATTCCTGGCACACTGTAGTCCTGGTGCCAGTGAGCGATCGTATCCACGTATCCAGATGCGGCCCTTTGATTCAGCATCCCTGTAGCGGGGACCCTCTGAAAGGTGGGAGCAGGTAGAAATCCAGGAACTGCGCTGGTCTGCTGTGCGTGCCTCACCTACTGGACTATCGGGGGCTTAGGTCAGTCCTGAAGTCTTCCCGGCAATTTCTGGAATTGTGCAGAAACCAGACCTCCTTAAAAAAAAAAAAAAAATTGTAGGAAGACAGGGAGGTGCTATGGGTACGGTTTTTAATAAAAGCATCATTTTGTTCCTTATGCGCCTGTGATTTTCTTCAGCAAGTGTGGATGAAGTGACTCATGAATTCTAGGGCTGTAGGATCGAACATTGAAACATCAGCCCAGTGCCGCGCTGGCCCCTCCTGGAGAGGCAGGTGTGGACGCACAGCGGAGGTGAGGTCAGAGGGGTTCAGTTTTAGATCTCCCGGGGAGAGGCACGCCCGGGGAGCAGCCCGGCCAGGCGGCCAGGGGCCTGAGGCGAGCAGCCTGGGGCCCGCGCACCCCGGCATGGCCAGCAGCCATCCTCAGTAGCAGCCCCCCACCGCCTGGAGTACCCCACAAAGACTCCACAGGTGCCTGGAGGGGAGACTGATCATTGCCAGACTTAGCCTTGACCGGGAGGAGACTGCCCGCTCCGGTGGACCCTCCCCTCCCCTCTCCATGAAGGCCCAGCAGGTTCCGGGAGCCTGAGGCCCTTCCCGCCCCTTCCAGCTGGGCCCGTGTGCCCTGGGGCCAAGGTGCCGTGGGTGCCAGCGTCCAGGAGGGGCGTGGCTTTGCCCTCAGCCTCAGGTCCTCCCAGCCTCAGAGCGCGGCTCTCCACGTGGCGCTTAAAAATCCCAGTGCCCGGCCACACCCAGGCCCAGGAAGACAGAACCTCTGGGGGTTGGGCCCAGGCATCCAATTTTCGGGGGAAACGCTGCCCGAGTGATTCCAGGTACCACCAAGGAGGACATGCGCTGCGAGGACGGGGCCCGGGGGCTGGGTCGAAGGAGGGACAAGGGGGCCTGTGCAAACACTGACAAGCCAGAGGTGAGAACATTTCATTTTCTCTCTGTTCTCCACATTGTCTGCCTACATTCCGCCCCCATAAATATGCACTTAAGGTCAGCCCACGTTGCAGTATTTTGGACACCGCAGCTGCCATGTGAAGGGTACCGTTTCCGGGTGGCGCAGTGCACTCTGCTTTCGTCCATCCACAGGGTCCACCGTGCCCTGTGGGTCTGTCAGGATCCCGTTTTGCAGGCGAGGAAACACGCCCAGGGTGAAGCCATTTGCCCCAGGTGGACACGGGGCAGAGGCAGGGTCCAGACCAAGCAGTCAGGGGCTGCAGAGCAGGTAGAACCGCTGCACGGCCCGCCTTCCCAGAGGGCATCTGCCTTCCCCCAGCTTTCCTCCCGTCGGGGACAGCTGGCCTCGGGGAGGCAGGGCCCCCTGCACACAGCGCAGGGTCCAGCGTGGGGACCACACCTGCACAAAAAGGCACCTGGAGCTCAGAAGTTATTCTCCCCGCCCCCGCCGTGGGTCTTTCCTTTGTTAGTAAAGAGAAAAGGCAGCAGTTCACTTGCGCAATCTGGCCTGTTCTAGGCAAAGCCTGGCCGTTGTTACTGTTACTGTTGTTATTACTGAAAAGTTCATTTAAAAACTTTAGAAATGCAACCAGTGATCACAGAGAAAAGAAATCTCTATTACCTTGTTGGATGACAGATAGATGGACCTCCCCAAGAAGGAAAAATGGCTCGGGGGGGAGCCCTCACTGCACCCAGCCGGCTGGGTGAGCTCAGTGTGACCTCTCCGTTCTCTGCAGGAGGGGAGGGAGCCATCACCTTGATGCCTACACCTTCCTGGGAGAAGCACGTTGTTCCCGGGCTTTGAGTCCCACGGAGCCCAGCCCAGACTGTGGAAGGTGGGCGTCACGGGCTGGTGGGCCCTGCGTCTCCGCGAGGTCGGGTTTCTTCTGGAAGGAGCTGGGGGTCTGGGTCCTCTCCTCCACAGAGAGCCCAGTCCATGAGCAGGTGAAGACCCGGGCATTGCCCTCAGCAGGGCAACTCTGAGACGAGCTGGGCCCCCAGGGCAAGCTCGGGGCTGAGGGGGCCCTAGAACGTGTCTCTCCTGCCCCACGCACCCTCGCTGCTCCTGGGGCGTTGCCTGTCCCCCGAGCGATACTGTTGGGGCAGGACAACCTGCCAGGAGACAGGTGAGCCAAGCGGGGCTGAGAGGGCAGGTGCCCCTCCTGGGAATGAGGCCCCCAAGCAGGGGAAGAAGCAGAGGCGCCTCTGAGGTTCCTCCCGGCTGCAACAGCAGCCTTGCTTCCTGCCAATTCCAGGGCTCCCAACAGCCTCTCAGTAAGTTCCCCTGTTTAACTTAGCTGGAGACCACGCCCCTGCTGGCAGCTGGAGGGGTCCTGGTCCCCAGGCCGAGCTCTGGGCGCCTGTAAGGCCACCCCGGGGGCTCCTGCAGCAACGCCTGGGGGCCCTCAGCCCCAGGGGAGCAGCCACATCCTCGCTGGGCTCAGGAGCAAATCAGAATGGCCTGGTTTCCAGCTGGGACAAAGGGACAGTCCACATTATAGACGGGATGTGCCAGGCGGGCAAGGGCCAGGGCACAGCGAGCTGTGGATGTCGCCTTACGTGTGTTTTCCACAAAACAAGGCATTTCTGGGGGGAAAGCACTCTGTGAAAATCATGAACTACATTTTATCCTTTTTTTTTTTTGATCGATTGATGTTCTTTACTTTTTTTTTTTTACATTCCTGTTTTATAATATTCTTTTCCATTATGGTGTATCAAATACTGAATACTAATACTGAATATAGTTCTCTAGGACCTTGTCGGTTATCCATTCTATATATAAAAGCTTCCATCTGCTCATCCCAACCTCCCACTCCATCCCTCCCCCAACCCCCTCCCCCTTGGCAACCACCAGGCTGTTCTCTATGTCTGTGAATCTGTTTCTGTTTTGTAAAGAAGTTCATTGGTATCATTGTTTTAGATTCCACATATAAGTGATATTATATGGTATTTGTCTTTCTCTGTCTGACTTACTTCACTTAGCATGATAATCTCTAGTTGCATCCATGTCGCTGCGAATGGCATTATCTCATTCTTTTTTACGGCTGAGTAGTATTCCGTTGTATATATGTACCACGTCTTCCTTATCCGTTCCTCTGTTGATGGACATTTAGGTTGCTTGCACGTCTTGGCTGTTGTGAATAGGGCTGCTATGACATAGGGGTGCATGTCTCTTTTTGAATTAGAGTTTTGTCTGGATATATGCCCAGGAGTGGGATTGCTGGATCCTACGGTAGCTCTGTTTTTAGTTTTCATGAACTACTTTTAAATGGCCCAGCCCGAAGTGTCCTCTAAGTCAGCATCGCTGTGCCCACCCACCCAGAACATCAGGTAAATGGTTAACAGGGACCAGTTGCCCCCTGTGTACACGTGCCCCTTCCTCCACCACAGCCGAACCCTTCTCCCCGGACGGAGGCAGTGATTCTCTCTGCCTCCACCAGTGATGATCTCCCAGAGCACCCGCCTGTGGGCACCGGAGACCCCCCAGCACCAAGAACAGGCAGAGCGACGAGGGGCTCTGAGGTTGGTGACGAGGCCTCCCCGGACGTCCCGGGAGAAAACTGAAGTTTGACGTGGTTGTTGCCAATTTCTGTGACATTGGCACGTAAGTTTTAGAGGTTTAGTTTTGTCATGAAATGAAACCATTTTCAGATACTTTATTTGGGAGCCGCAGAAGCTTTTGCAAACCTTCTGATCAACCAGCCTGTTTTCCGAACACGATCGGTTCGCCAGACGCCTATTTTAAAATGATTTGAACATGTCCATGGCTTTGCTCGTACGAGGACCTTAGGGTTTGCCAAAGTCTCTTTCCCTTTAATAGCTGGAGTCAGTTAACAGCCAGCATGGGCGAAAATTCCAAGCTGTTAATTTTGGGCTCTGCAGTCTTAAAAATGTCCTGCTTCTCCTCAGATAAGACAATATTCTGCAGTCGTAAGCAAATAACGACATTATGGGGTTGAATCTAATCCAGACTCAAATATTTTAATTAAAAAATGCAGATTTCTAAGGCATCCTGAAAATGTTTCTGTGGGATTCTCCAACCAGCAAACAGCATAATTGGTCTGCTGACTTGGGGGTCCAGACAGCCCCATGGGGCCCCAAAGGGAGCCCAAGAAGAAACCTGATGGAGCCCCGGAGCCTGTGGGGGATAGTCCTGTACCCCTCTTGGTCTTCGGGAACATTTTTTCGAGAACGTCGAGGGCAGGAAGATTGGGGACTTGCAGCTCCAGAGATGAGGGGTGACAGAAACCAGAAAGAAACCCAGCAAGCCCTCCAGGGGCATCTGTGATGGATAAAGGGGGCCACACAGCCTCGTGGGGACCCCAGCGAGGGGGACCTTGTCTGCATCTCAGGGAGCCCCCCTTTCGTCATCCACCTCAGTGGCGCCCACTCACCCAAGCAGGAAAAGAATCCTGCTACGTCCACACACTGGAGCCTACGCAGCTCTTTCAACAAGATGAAGTTACACACACAGGTGCAAGGCAATCTCCAAGTTATGCCATGCTGTGCAAAAATAAGTGTGCTCCCACCTGTGTGTGTGTTTGCACACGTGCAGATGTGCACATATGCCAGTGCAGAATGTGGAGAGACTGTCTCTGGAAAGATGGACAGGAACTTGGTAACAGTTACCTCTAGAGAGAGGACAAAAATGGGGGGGACCAGGGTGGATTGAGATTAACCTTGGCACCCTCTGTATTTTTCACCAGGTACATATATTATCTTTTCATGTAAAAAAGAGAACAATGGAGCAGTGCTGGAGCTCTGAGTTGACTGGGCCTCTCCCCATCCCCGCTCCCCAGAGCCCATCCTCTCTCTCGGCATCCAGGGCACTGGACGCCAACAGGCATTGAAGACAACGGGCCACTTCCTAGCTGTGTGCTCTTGGGAAACTCACTAATCCTCTCTGTTTTTTTGCTTTTGTTTTTTCCTAATATAACTAGGTTATTTTGAGGCTTAAGTGAAGAATGGGTGGGAAGATGGTTTGCGGACTCCAAAGATATGTTAGGTCGGTTTATTCCTGTGGGCACCACCGCCACCATCTCAGGGCACCTTGAGTGAGAAATGGAGGCCAACCCCAGGATGTGCGAGCCATCCCAGCCTGGCCGCCCAGTGTTCACAGGGGGACCGAAGCAGAAGACAGGCCCAGGCTCCCCACCTCAAGCACGCCATTCCTGCTCGTAGGTATTAGAGAAAAGTAGCCCCGTTCAAAACAGAATTCACTACGCTGGTTTCAGCCAGTTCCCACTAAAACTGAACCGTGGTCAGTGTTTCATTTCGGGGCAACTTACAGTCTTTTGGCCAAGAAATTGTGCCTTGGGTCAGTCCCATCTTCCATTCAGAATCCTGTCTGTACTGGGGAGTGTCATACATTTTTTAAAATTATTTTTGAAGTTTTGGAAATACATACTTATCTAACTCGTGAGTTGAAAACTAGCTCATGAGTTGAAAACTTAAGGGACTAAGCCCCTGTCTCTTCTCTTGCCCCATCACATCCTGGCTTCCTGAGTGGCCTTTCATTCTGATTGTCTTTCATCATGTCAAGGACAATCACCACTGAATTCGTTGTCTGAATTTTCTGTTGCCTTCGGGTGAATCAGAATCCAGCTTGTACTAACACTGGAAACGCACTGGAATCACAATGAGACTACAGAGAGTCTGGGTGGCTGTCAGCAGAGATGACTGGAAAGGAGGAAGATGAACGTCGGGCAGGAGAACGCCCACGTTCGATGAGTTCACGGTCATCATAGCTCCCGATGCCCGTGTCTGCTCTCAGAAAGGCGGCTGTTCCGCCAGCTCTACCACCCGCCAGTGTGTCTGCCCTCGCTGATGTGCCGCTTCCATCCAGCCGACGGGAAGAGAGACTGATCGCCGTGCCAGGGCTTAGGAAAGAGCTGAACAGGAGGTAGCTAGACAGAGGACGGTGGCACGGCGGGCTGTGCGGGACTGTCTGTGTCCCTGAGGGGCACGGGCTTTGCATGGCTGTCTTCCCAGTTTACGGATCTCCTGGAGCTAAAATCCCACATCAGATGCTATCAGAACCCCCCAGGCTTGCACCAGATGATTATGAGGGTAGACTGTGAGCATGTAGATTATCTGTTTACATTTCTCTAAATCGAAATGCACCTGCACGTTAAGCTCTGTTTTCCGCAGCCGTATACTCTCACCTTCCAGTAGAGCTTCTGGAAGCTCTACTCACCAGTCTGTCCAGGGGTCCAAAGAGGTACCATGAGGGGATTTCGCAAGATATTTTCAGTATGCCCAACAAAAAGTCATCTATTTTCCCTACCTTCGGCTGTACGGTCTCTCTGCTTTCCACTGAAATAACATCGGTGTGAAATTACAGCCCCCAGCTGGGGCCGCTGCCTTGGGGCCTGCAGAGGCCACTGTCCGGATTCACACCCAGGACCCATCCTTACTGGCTGCATGACCTGGGGTCAGTTCTCCCATCTGCAAAACACTTACAATATTCAAGAGATGGTAGCTATTGGTACTGTACCCGATTCTTAAAATATTAATGAAAGGAAAGCTAAGTATTTCTTAGTAATCATTCCTTCATTCAAGAGATCAGTGTTGAGCTCTTTACAATGGTCCATGTACTTGGAATCCATCGGTGAACAAGCAAGACCAACCCGCCCCCCTCTTGGAATTAACTTTGAAGTAAGGGGAGCGAAGAGTAAGCAGTAGATGCAATTAAAAGTGAAGTGTGTGGGCTGCTGCGTGGTGGTAAGATAAGCAGAAATAGAGCGGGGGAGGGGAGATGGGGGCAGGCGGGGGCAGTTGTCACTTTAACTAGGGTGGTGAGTGTAGGCCTCAGTGAAAGAGAGGTTTCCCACCAACAGTCTGAAGGAGCTAAGCCTGCTGTTATTTGAGCTACATAGATACAGTCTTCCAGAATACAGAGTTCAGGAGTGGGGAAAAGATAAATACGGCCTTTCGAGAAAACCTTTGAAAATCCGGGGCATGGTTCATTGTGCAACAAGCCCTGAGAATTTAAGAGACAGAGGTTTCTTCCAGGAAGAATGGGACACAGGCTGGACCACTGCCCAGTGGGGTCAGGGTGGTCCCAGGAGTGTGCAGACAGCAGCCACCGGCCACGTGCTGCCCGCTGCCGCTTAATGTTTTTCTAAGGGCTTTATGGAGAAATAATTCACGTGGGTTTAAAGTGTGGAAGTCAGCGATTCTGACTTGTCCCTTTACAGAGCCACAACTATCACCTTACTCAAATTCTAGAACGTTCGCCTCATCCCCAAAGGAAATCTCGTGCCATTAGCCGTCAGCCGCCATTTTCCCCGAGCCCGCCCCCCTCCCGGCCTGGGCCACCACAAATCTGTTTTCTGTCTCCACAGATTTGCCTATTCTGCACATTTCATGTAAATGAAATCATACCGTACATGGAATTTTGTGACCAGTTTCTTTTGCTGAGCAGAACGTTTTCAGGATCCCATGCTGTAGCATGTATTAGTACTTCATTCCCTCTCTTTGGTCAAATAATATTCCACTGTATGGATATCCACATTTTGCTTATCCGCTCAGCAGTTAAGGGACAATTGGATTGTTTCGGGTTTTGTCCACTATGAATAATGCTGCTATGACCGTTTGTTTGCAAGGGTTTGTGTGGACATAGGTTTTCACTTCTTTATACCTAGAGGTAGAATTGCTGGGTGATACGGTACCTCTACATTTAACATTTTGAGGAACTGACAAGACCGTTTTCCAACGTGGCTGCACCATTTTACATTCCCATCACCAAAATATGAGGGTTCCAATTTCTCCACATCCTTGTCAACACTTATGATTGTATGTCTTTTTCATTCTGGCCATCTTAGTGGGTATAACGTGGTATCTTGTGGTTTTAATTTGCATTTCTCTAAAGACTGATGGTTGAACACCTTTTCATGTGCTTGTTAGACATTCGTACGTCTTCTTTTGAGAAATGGTTACTGAAATGCTTTGCCCAACTTTAAATTCAGCAATTTCTCCTTTTATCGCTGAGTTTTAAGGGTTCTTCATGTTTTCTGGATACAAGTCCCTTATTATATAGGATTTGTAAATATTTTCTCCCAGTCTGGGGTTGTATTTTCACTTTCTTGATGGTGTCCTTTGAAGCACAAACATTTTTAGTTTTGATAAAGTCCAGTTACCTATCTTCCCTTTATCATTTGTGGTTTTGGTGTCTTATATAAGAACTCGTTGCCCAGGGACTTCCCTGGTGGCGCAGGGGTTAAGAACCCGCCTGCCAATGCAAGGGACACGGGTTCGAGCCCTGGTCCGGGAATATCCCACATGCCACAGGGCAACTAAGCCCGTGTGCCACAATTACTGAGCCTGTGCTCTAGGGCCTGTGAGTCACAACTGCTGAGCCCGCACGCCACAAGTACTGAAGCCCATGCGCCTGGAGCCCGTGCTCCGCAACAAGAGAAGCCACCGCAATGAGAAGCCCACGCACCGCAACGGAGAGTAGCCCCCGCTACCGCAACTAGAGAAAGCCCACACACAGCAACGAAGACCCAATGCAGCCAAAAATAAATAAATAAATGACTAAAAAATTTTTTTTAAATACTCGTTGCCCAGCCCCAGATCACAAAGTTTCTGAAAAAGAGTAAACAGGAAGAGCCAGTTTAGGTGTCTTCAAGACATTATATAGCTGCAGTAATCAAGATGGCATGCTACCCTGGTGGTCCAGTGGTCAGGACTCTGCACTCTCACTGCCGAGGACCCAGATTCAATTCCTGGTAGGGGAACTAAGACCCTGCAAGCTACACAGGCATGGCCAAAACAAGACAGTGTACTATTGACAGAGGTTTAGATACATAGATCCATGGCACCCAATAAAGAACCCGTAAATACCTCCACATTTGTACGGCCAGCTGATTTTTGACAAAGTGCAAAAGCAATTCAATGGAGAAAGGAAATTCTTTTCAAGAAATGGTGCTGGAGCCATTAGACATCCACACGCCAAGATGAACTTCAACCTCCCTCATCCCCACTCTCGCCTTCCTTCCCTCCCTGGGAGTGTCCCCGTGGCATCAGCATGGGTCTTAAAAAGTTAAACATACACCTACAGTGTAATTTAGCTCTTACACTCGAGGTATGTACCCCAGAGAAATGGAAGGTGGTGTCTATCCAAAGACTTATATATAAATGTTAATCGTGGCTTTATTCGCAGTTGCCAGAGTAGGAGACAACCTGAATGTCCATCGCAGGGGAATTGATAAAGCAAATTATGGTCCATTCATACCGTGGAAGACTCCACAGCAACAACAAAAGCAACAAAACGGACTCTGCTGACACAGGGCACCTCACAAACGAATCGCAAAAGCACCGTGAATGAAGAAGCCGGACAGAGCCAGGAACAGACCATATGGTTTCATATTATATAAAATCCTAGGACACGCAGGCGAGTGACAGAGGCAGGTCCTTGGTTGTGGAGGGCGGGTATGAGACACTTGGTGGCGGGCAGAAGGGAGTGATCAGAGAAAAGTCTGGGGGGCAACATTTTGATTGTGGTGGTGGTTTCCTGGGTATGTGTATATATCTCTTAATTGTCCTCTTTAAATACATGCAGTTTATTGTATGTCAATTATACCTCAATAAAGCTGTGAATATTGAAAAAAAGAAAATCTATTTCTGGATTATATGTGTCATGGTAAAAAGTGGGGGAAAAAGATATGTTTTAGGGAGAATTGATGCTAGATCAGAGTTCAGGGTGGCCTCCACCTACCCCCCTGCTCCCACCCAGGCTGCCCACCACAGTTCTGTGGCCCAAGGCGTGGCCCTGAGGTCACTGGCAAATTGTAAGTCGGGTAGAGGTTTGAACCTCACAGTGGCAGCTGGAAAGGACGGGGGCCACCATGGACCTTTATTTTCTGTAACTGAATGGAAGTCTCAGCGCCGTTCCTCCTAATGATGGGCTGGGTGACCGCCCCTGTGTGAGCTCTGCCTGTTACGGGCCACTTCCACGGCTCTCAGGTCCGTGGTGCATCTCTCTCCCCTGTTTTCCGGGAGCCAGTCCCATGTGGCCAGAGCCCTGATCCCTGTTCAAACCTCCCCACCTCTGAGAGCCACTCTCCCCACGGACATTCTGCCCACCCAGCTCTTGTGTCATGATTGGCAGCCGCTGTGAAAACGGGAGAAGGTGGAAGGTAAGGAGGGTGCATTTACGTGTAAAAACGTCATTCTTAACCGCACAGACCCGTGCTGATGCCCCGGGGACACCCCCAGGGAGGGAAGGAAGGTGAGAGTGGGAACGAGGGAGGTGGGTACCACGCTGCCCACGAGATGCTGTATGTGGTCCTGTTAGCGGAGAACCAGCAGCAGCGGGTCTGTGCAAAGCCTGGTCCTCAGGGCCCTGTGACCTGCGGGCCGGCAGGAGGCGTGTGGTCCTCACGGGACTCAGGGGTGTCCCTGGGGTGGGCTGTTGGCATCGAGCGCTTCCTGGCTCGGGGACAAGCCCAGCATATTGAAACCAGAGCACACATCCCGCCTGTGAGAGGGTGCAAACCCTCCCCCTCTTCTTGTTCATCAGGGAGATTGTGCAAGAGATGCCTTTTTTTCATGGTTTTTTCTTTTGTCGCCCCAACATTCAAATTTTTAAGTGACGTGGCTGAAGTTCATCTCGCTCCCCAGCCCTAGATCATGTCAAGAAGTCGGGAACTTCCAGCCCATCGGGGGATTTTCATTCCTACCATATTCTTAATTCACAGTCCGGGCCTCAGCAGACCCCAGCCCTTCCTTCCGGCTCCCGGCCCCAGAGGGACCACAGCAATCACAGGGTCCTGATTTTCAGAGCCCGTGACCCACCCACCTCCAGAGAAGTGGACCAAATCGCTCCCTGGGAACGGTTACCTGCCGGGGAAGAAGGAGGACGGCCGAGCCCAGGAGACCTCGAGGGACGCACCTCTCCTTCAACACACAAGTAATTTCCCAGTTTCTCATCGATGGGGCCGAAAACACAGATGAAGGCGGAACGCCTCTCTCTTCAAAGGACGTCTGAGAGGCAGTTTCAGTTGAAAGATGAGACACATTCTGTCTTTGAAACAGAGAAGATGATCAAACTTTGAATGTGGCTTTAGATGTGCGAGAGACCGCCGTTCTCAGGGGACAACACACCTGAAAACATTCACCTGCCTCTGCGTCCCGCGCCTCCCAGGCACCAGCTGGACAGCGGCACGTCTTCACCTCCACATTCATCTTTCTAATGTGACATCTTAGGGGTTTTTCTCTGTCAGGTGAACGTGGGCTTCACTGAGGGCTGAGAAAACCTGATCGTCATGGGCAGGCTGGTGAGTGTTGACAGCTGACCATACCCCTCCCTACTTTTGGTTTCATGCCCCCTCCCCACGCACCCACCGCCTAGACGGAACTGGCTCTCCTCCCTCAATTCCCACTCTGTCTCTGCAACCATATGACACTACCATGTCCACAAATCCCCCTGATTCCTCACTGCTGAGGGAGAAAGGGGGCAGATGGACGGAGGGGGTGTCTTGACTCATTTCACTATTTCACTAGCCCTTAAATGCATTCAGTCTGGAGCTGTGCTCTCCAGTACAGAAGCCACCAGTCACATGGGGCTGCTTAAATTTAAATTAATTAAAATTTAAAATGTACTTCCTCGGTCACACTAGTCACTGTTCGAGGGTTCAGTATCACGTGTGGGTAAAGGCCACCGTATTAGCACAGATGATGGTACATTTCCATCACTGGGGAAATTCTGTTGGACCGAACACCTTTTATACAGCCTCGCTCTCCATCACAGGTGTGGGATATGGGCGAATAATTTTTTTAAGAAACTGGGTATTCCTAGACCCAGGCCTCTATCATTCACTGGGACATTTTTGGAACATTGAAAGGTGAGTGTGTTTCAGAGTCATTTTCCCCCAGTGGTTGGGACCCTTTGGCCTGTCCGCCTAATTCTAATGGGGAGGTGGGGTTAGGAAGGCAAAGAGGAGAGAAGCCATAACTGGGACCCGAGGCGGTTCTTGGGTCTCCGCAGGGGAAGGAGGTTTGACCAGCTGGAGATGGAAACATGGTGCCTTTCCAAGCCCTTGGCCCAGGTGGATTCACACCCTGGAATTCCAGGGTTTGTCTTTTCTAATCTTCTGAAAGCAATGTCTGTCCTCTGTGCTCTGGGGAGACAGCATTTTGTTTCCATCCAAAGCTGTGTCAGCACCAAGAATGGAGAGGCACAGCCAGGAGCGTGGAGATTGTTTCTAAGATAAATCCATCCACTGCAGCTCAGTTCCACTTCTTGGACTAGTTTGCAAATGCAGATGCCAACTGGTGCTAATTTTTCAGGTTGAAAAGTGGCCAGACCTCACAGAGAACTGTTGGAGAACACTTCCTTTCTAGTCCCTGGGTGGGAATCTGATGATTTCCATTAATGCCTGAGCTCCTTCTGGGCATGATAGGGGCTTTGGATAGTCCAGTGTTTTTCCAAAGTTTTGACATTCACCTACTATCATCACTATTTTTGCCCATCTCCAAATACTATCTGTACTATAATTCACTACATGATTTTCTTTAAGTCAACCTTTAATTTTTTAAACCTAAGTCAATGTAGCTTTATCTTATGAAATAATAGCTTAGAAATTCTGGACTACATGTACTAGCTGTATGTTTTTCTAACTTACCTTAAAATAGTTACTATTGACCTAACGGATGTTAGTCCATGTACCACCCAAATCATCTTGCGGCCACTTTGGGAAACAGTGGATTGGGAGGTGGAGGAGGGTCCCCGAGTGTCTGAGCCATGTGGACTCAGCAGAGGATCGCCTGTCTAACAGGTCTTTCTTCTTCTGTGGGGGATTTTGGAATCTGAACTGTTTTAAGAAATACGGCAAAATATGGGGTAAGCCTCTCACCGTGACTCCTTCTCCCTCCATTGCAGCAAGATAAGGCGGGCGGGGCCTTGTCCAACTTGCAGTGCAAGCGCAGTGGCCACTGTCGTCTCTGCTATGGAACACCCTGGTCTCACTCATACAGGGGATTCAGAGGCATTGCTGTGTCCTCCTCAGTTTGAAAATTAATCAGCCGGTATTTGGACCACAACTGCATGCAGAGCCCTGAATCAGGTACAGGGCAAGGGCTCATATTTCCAGAATCTTCTTGGACTGGGTGATATCTGAGTAAGGTCTTGAGAAGTTCATAGGAGTGAGTAGAAGCTGGTTACGTAGAAAATCTGGGAGTCCATTGGGGAAGATGGCCCGATGCAAATACAACACTTGGAGGTGGGATACAGAGGGTGCTGAGTGAGCCAGGAGCCCAGCTGGCCCTGGGTGACCTCAAGGATGAGCAGAAGCCGCCACTCCCTGCAGCCGAGAGGACCCCCCTTCTCCAGTGTGCGTGCCCAGGTCCCGGCAGAAAGGTCCTTATGCAGGTTGATTTCTTCTTTAAAATCCTTCCCTGTGAGAGCCACTACCGAGGCAGCGTTTCGTATGCTGTGACTGGTCCTGCCCCAGTTTCCCTTTCTCCCTCTATCCTCTCAGGATTCAAGCAAAACAAATTTTAGTGCTGCTGCCCGATGTCTTCTGCTAAGAAATTTGAGGGCAGGGGACATGATATAGGACACCATCCATCAGTGTCTTGATAACACTTTTATGCGGTTTGACCTCGACGTCTCTTGAAATTCCCATTTTAAAAGAATCAGAAATGCCAAGATTTCAAAACCAGAAATCAGCTTCGAACCCCTTCTCTGCTTCTCATTCATTCATCAGACTCTGGGGGCTTTTGCTGTGGGTCAGACACAGTGCCAGGCACTAGAGGGGCAGAGACATACGACGCACCACTTTTGTCTTTAGGGATCTCATGGTTCTGTGAAGGAAAGATGATTCAAAGTCAACACGAAGCCCATTCTAGTTCTACAGGGAGCACAGACAAAGCTAGAAAGCCACATAGAAAAGGTGGTGTCTGAGCACCTGAAGGGCAAATAGAAGCTGGTTAAACAGAAAAGGAGAGAACCCATTTCTCACCCATTAGAATGGCTAAAAATAGAAAAGATTGGCATCGTCACATGTTGGTGGGTATGTGGAGCAACTGGAATGCTCACATTATTGGTCAGAGTGCAGAATGGCTCCACCACTTTGAAGAACAGCATCTTATAAAGTTAATCCTACATTTACTCTGTAACCTGGCAGTTCTTCACCTAGGTATTCACCCAAGAGAAATGAAAACGTGTCAAAAACAAACAGCTCGCTCAGGAATGTTCACAGCAGGCTCCTTCATAATCCAAATGTTCATCAATACAAAATGGATCAACAAATTATGGATTAGTTTGGAAAACGGACACATTCCGTTCAATGGAATCCTACTCAACAATGAGAAGAAATAAACTATGGATACACCCACCAGCGTGCATGCATCCCACAAACATCACGTTGTGCAGAGGAGGCCAGACACAGTAGAATACGTGTAATATGATGTCAGCCTGTTGAAGTCCAAGAACAGACAAAAAAATGAATCTATGGTGGTCGAAATCAGAAGGTGGTTTGGGGGTAGGAAGCTGAGTGGCAAATTGACCGTAACTTTCTAGATGGTGGACACGTCCGCGTCTTATTTTGGGTGGTGGTGATCACAGCTGCCAAAAGTCTCAAAACTGAACTCTTCCGATTACATGTCCCAAAACAGAATGGGGGGGGGGAAATCCCAGGAATATTCTGGATACAGCAAAGACTAAAGATTTCAACACGACTGGAGACATGATGCTTGATAAAGCACTGGGGAGGTGAGTGGAGGTAAGATCGTGGAAGAAATCCTATCAGGCTGTGCCCTTAAAATTCATACTCGGGTTTTTTATACTGTAAGGGGGAAAGGAAATGGGGGACTTGCTTAATCATAAAGTTCTCAGAGAGGAAATGCCAGGCTCGCTAACCGGGACATCTCGGCTTCTTAAATAGCCATTGCCCGTTTTGTTTTGTTTTGGTCTTGCGTCTGCAGCAGCATCTGTGAAGGCAGACAGCCCGTCCTGGTCGTCCTGGGTCCTGTCCTCATCAAGTAAGTTCTTGTGCAGGAGTTTTGCACCCTTTGTACCAACCGAAGGGTAGTTTCCAATGTGCAGTTGCTCCTTCCCTTCGTGTTCTTGACCAGAAGTGAGTTCAACACGGGCTTTGTGGGTTGGCAACTTCCTTTCCCTCCCTCTAGACCCGAGACAGGAATGAATCATCAGCTAATAGGCTTAAAGCCCTTTTTCATATTCATTGTTCACGTCATACTCAGATGGCTTTGAAAAATACGGTTTGTCTCGCTGCGATCATGCCAGCATCTAAGATGTGGAAAATTTGCCTGTGAATTGGTGATCATTTTCGGAAAGTAAAGGCAAGTTAATGTGGAAATGACTGCACCCAATGGTGGCACCCAAAGTAACACGATTTATCTCTTTGCTGAAGTTAAAATAGTCATATTTTAGGCAGCTAGGATCTGAGTGGGTTCCACGTGTAAGATTACAGGCCTTCACCAGCGGGCAGCCTCCTATGTAGGGGATGTGAGAGGTCCCAGGCAGACCTGTCCCCAAACTCTCTCTCCTGTCCACTGGTCATGATAACGACATTTCTACCTTTGACTATTAATTTGTCCCATTTCCCACCCACCCCCCAGCAGGGACATGGGGAAGTGGCGTCTTGGGAACCCTGCCGGCGGGTCCCAGTGACACGGAGCCTGGCAGTGGGAGGCCCCACGTGGGACCTTCTCATCCCTCAATTTTTCACCTGCACTTGCCTTTTAGGCAAAAGGGGCCAAAGATAGCAGAGTAAACACACAGCTGAAATTTTTTAAAAGTAAAACTAAAAGGTCTCCTGGGAGTGTAACCGCTGGCTTGTACCCCCTGTCAGAGCCAATTGTGCCAAACTCGCCCCCATGTCACATTCAGGGAGGTCACACTGCAGCCGGAGGTCATTCCCGAAGGAGGACTCACACCATGGAAACTGGTGAACACCCCAAACCAGAGCTTGTTCCCTGGAGAGGCAGTACCTGCCCAGCAACAATATCCCTCCACCTAGAATTCAAGCCAGTCTCCTCTCCTGCACGGTGATGACTTCAACTATCACGATCTTTAAGTCCTAGAAAGATTTATATTCAGGGGCCGGACCTGCAAAAACAGGAAAGTCAATTCAAGCTTCAGAAACATTTTTAGAACCATCGTGAAATGCAAGTCCTTTTCTTGTTCAATTTAAGTGATCAGAGTATCTCCTGCCTCTTTCGGTTTGCCCGAACCCCAGCCCCTACCCCAGTCCCCGCCCCCCATGCTTCGGCAATTGTGGTCGACAGAGGTTTTGTACTAGGTGCACCCAAATGTCTTTTGGGCGCTGGTTGCACCAATGGCTAAACACTGAATGGCTGTGACTCTGCTTCAGACGTTTCCCCTTGTCCACTGCCAGGGAGACTTTCTGGTGCAAAACATTGGGAAGGAAGGGGCTTGGAACGAGTTGGAGAGGGTGAAGGGTCGTGTGACCACTGGGGAGGAGAGAGGCAGCACCTGGGTCTTTCCAGAGTCCTAGAGCTGGAGCACGTGGACGGAAGGGGCTCTGGTCCAGGAGCCCGGGCATACATGGTCACGATTTTCTCTTCCTCTTTTTATAGACTCTCATGGGAAGCCAGATGAGCCCCATTTGCCTCTTCCCAGGCCCGCACATTATTAGGATGGCCTAAAAGGCCCAGAGCCCACGTGAATTGAGAACCGGTATGAAAATATGGAGCTGGAAGTTACGACCCGAGGCCTCAGTCATCTGCGGCTCCAGGCACCTGCAGGCCAGGCCGCGAAGCGTGGCGACACGTCCAGCTGTGCAGATGGGCGTCGTGGGCGACTGCGGGAAAGCTGGGGGGGTCGGGGCTGGGAGACCCCGGGGGACTGACTGAACATTTAGGGATCATGTCACAGGGCTGGATCCCGCTCCGGCTGCCACACTGTGCTAGGGGTCTCCCGATCGTGTCCTTTTTCCATTCCTTCCAGGGTGTTCCCTTGCCTGTGCCGCCATTGGTCCAGCGGTGGACAAGCAGGGCGAGAGCTGTAGCCTCAGGATGCTCCCCTTCCAGGTGTGGTGGGCGGAGACGGGCTGGCTTCCAGGTGGGAGGCCTGAGCAGGCGCACGGGGCCACACGCTTGATTTGCTGTTTTGCTTAAAATTCTTATTAATTTTTGAACAAGGAGACCTGCGTTTCCATTGTGCCCTGAGCCCTGCAAATTGTCTAAATGCTCCCGGGTGGGGAGGTGGCAGAAGGGCAGCAAACAAGTCGACCCACAAGGAAGCAAGATTAACGCAGAGAGTGAGCCGTTCGGTGAAGGCGGCACGGAGGACCGCAGGCTAGGGACTGGGGACTGGGGAGGGGGTGGGGACGGGCTTGGCTGGAGGTTACACTTGGGGTCACGTGTTCTGGGAGGCATCTCCAAGGAGGCAGCCTTAGGATAGAGCGTCCCGGGTGGAGGGGCAGGAGGTGCAGAGGCCTTGGGGCAGCGATGGGCTCCGTGAGCCCAGGGCGAAGGCCGGGGTGACTGGAGTATAGAAAATTCAGGGGAGGCCGGGGAGGAGGGCAGGGTCCAGATCCTATAGGGCTTTGTGGATGGGATAGAGCTGGGCTTTTGATCTCTCTGCAGCGGGAAACCACCGAGCGGTGGGGGGGATGGGATGGGATACATGCACGGGGCAAAAATGGAGGCAGGGAGGCCAGTGAGGATGTTGAGGTCCAGGTGGAAAAGAGGACAGCAGTGGACACTGAGAAGTTGATTGGATTTGAGAGATTTGGGAGGTGACATGGATGAGACTTGCTGTTGGACTGGACAGGGTGTGTTTAAAAATAAAGAACGGAGGGCATGTTTAGGGTTTGTGTCTGAGCAAGTGGGTGGAGGGCAGGACCATTGACAGAAAGAAAGGAGGGGAGTCGGGAGGAACCGTCTGGTGGGGAAAGAGAATTTTGTTTGACCATGTTGAGTTAGCAATCCCAGTAGACTTCGGATATCCATACACATATAGGCACAGTCTGTTGTGAGAAAGGAAATGTTATACCAACGCTAAAAGAAGCCTAAAAGTAACCACCCCTAACCCAATGCAAGCGACACGGTGGTAAATACATGATGACAGCCAATGACGTACGGGACGGTCCAGCCCGATCTCACTGCAGCTCACAGCATCTTCTCTTGTGCAGTCATTCCATGGGCCCTGCGCAAGCAGAGGTGCCTCGTAGAATTCTGAAAGACAGAGTTATTTTTCTTAGCGTCCAGCATTGGACGCATTCTGTAACCACTTACTAAACACCTTTCTTTCCAGCAGGTGGACCCCTGGAGGTGAATGAGTTCCTCAGGCTCTACTCCTCCGCGGACGTCTCAAGAGGGTCTGCAAGAAAAGATCCCCGGGGTGACCCTCCCCAAGGGAACACTTGTTAATGACCCCCATCTGCATCTTCACCCCGATCCCAAGCACTGGCCGGAGCCTGGGGAGTTCCATTCTGAAAGGTAAGCGGGCTGGACACTCAAAGTTCTGGAAACTCTCGGGGGTGTATCATCTTGGAACTTTTTTGATTATGAGATAACACTTACATACAGTGACATGCCCAGGCCCTAAGCGCAAACTTGGATGCACTTTGATAAACATATATACCGATGGGACGACTGCACCACTCAAGGTGTGGAATATTTTCATCACCCTGGAAAGTTCCCTTGTGCTACTTCCAAGCCAGGCTGCGCACCCCCATGAGGAACCACTGTTCTGATTTCTGTGACTATGGATTAGTCTTACTGACCGTTGAATGTCAAAAAATGGAATCATGCAGTATGTACTTCTCGTGTCGTTTGTTACCGTTTACTATTGAGCAATAGTCCCTTGTATGGACGTAACACAGTGTGCTTATCCGGCCTCCTGTGGGCAGACATTCGTGTTGTCTCCTGTTTGGGACTAAAACCAATGATGCTGCTATCATCATTCTTGAAAAAGCCTTTTGTGGACCTATGTCTCCATTGCTCTTGCATTGATCTCTAAAAGTGGACACATCGTAGAATTTTTTAAAGGAACATACAAGCACCACTTTCCACCCAACCCCAGATGGCCTCTGGCCACTCTGTGTTGACACCATTGTAAAAAGATAATTCGAATGTTCGCCCAGATGCATGCAGCCCACTCTCTCCAGCCGGGGAGTTTTATCATCTCCATTTGCACGCTGTGCTCGCAATTAACTGTGTCGAGGAAAGTGACACCAGGACCGACTCAGAGCGGCTGTAACACTGAGGGGTTTATCGCCACATATTAAAGCCAAAGCCATGGGGAGATTGGCTCGGAGCCAGACACATCAGGCAGCAGGAAGGGTAAAGGTGTGTCGAAAATAAAATTTAAATTTCCAGCTGTGGTTACGAGCAAGCCATTTTCCGGATTCACTAGGGGGTCACAGCCTAAAGAATGAGGCCGGCCTGGAGGATGCGTCAGAGCGGGGAGGACGCAGCGGCCCCCGCGTGGCTGGATCTGTATGGAGCGCAGCCCCCAAGAAGTCTGCGTCCTTTGCATAAATCCTCACGGGCACAATCAAGGGAATCAGAATCACCTGGAACCTATTTAACTAGATGGCTTTTCACCACAGCTCGGGCACAGCGGGAATTAATCCTGTGTGCACCTGGAGTAAGGATGGAGCAGAGCCTGTCCCTGGTCAGGGCAGCCATGCAGTCGAGCACGTGGCCGCTGCAGGACGCAGCCTGACCCCGCTCCAGCCTGTTCCTGGACGCTACCCACTTCTGTCAGCTCCGTGGCCCAGGCAAGTCTACACGTGAGTTCTGCCTCATTTGTAGTTGAGGCCAAGACTCATGGTGAAGACAGAATGGCTAAGTGTGGTCTTTGGCAAACATGGCTCTCCTCCCTCTGTGCTCCTGGGCAATAACGGGTCATGACAGGTAGGGAGACATTCCTCCTCTCTACCTTGAACCCCAGGATGGAGACTTCTCTTTACAGCTCTAGTGAAAAGAGGACAGGCCCAGAAATTCCCTGGTGGTCCAGTGATTAGGACTCTGGGCTTTCACTGCCAAGGGCCCGGGTTCAATCCCTGCTCGGGGAACTAACATCCCGCAGGCCACACGGCGTGCCCCAAAAGAACAGAATAAAAAAAAGTAAAAAGCACATTTAAAAAATAAAAGAAAAGATAAGAGGAGAGGCCCAGAAATCTTGAGTATATACCTAGGAGTGGAAAGGCTGGGTCACATGGTAACTGTGTTTAATTGTCTGACCAACCACCAGACTGTTTTCCACAGCGTCTGCACCATTCCCACCAGCGGTGTATGAGGGTCCTGACTTCTCCACATCTTTGCCAACTCTTGTTTTTTAGGATCTGACTTTCTGATCCCAGCCATCCTACCTGGTGTGAAGCGGTACCTCGTTGTGGTTGTGATTTGCATTTCCCTGATGGCTAATAATGTTGGTTTCTGAAGTTCTTCCGAAATTCCAAAGTCCTACGATCAGGGGCATGATATATCCAGATTCTAGACTGTATTTTGTAACAGGTTTACCTTGCAATGTGGGGTATGAGACAGGAGTCTTCCAGGTTCATTTCTAGGAAGTCTGTATGGGTCCCTCACTGTGTCATAAAGACTTTAGCTTTGCCCCCAAAGAAGTCCGGCCCCTGCCCTCAGCTTTGGGAAGTGATCGCAAAGCCCTTGGAATGTCACGGCTGATAGAAGTGTTTGTGTTGCTGGGGGTCTTGGGTCACGGCAAGTAGTCAAGATGTGAATTAGGCCTGGGGCTTTGGGTTTTGGGACGTCAGTCCCAGCTCCAGAGGGGGTGGAGGCTGAGCTCGGCCACACGGGGAGTCGCAAGCCCACGTGCTGGCGTCCAGTGAAAACCCTGGCTCAGGGGAGCCTCCCGGGCTGGCAGTGCTCTGTGTGTGTTGTCACAGGAAAGTAATGCTGGCGTTCCTCGAAGGGCCATGTTGGAGCCCTCCTGGCCTCTGCCCTGGGCACCACTTCCCCTGGCTGATTTCAGTCCTCATCCTGTCGCTGCTACACCATGACCATAACCAGAGCTCAGCTTTCATCGAGTCCTGTGAGTCCTAGAGAATCATGGAACCCGAAGGTGGTCTTAGAGACTCCTGAACTTACAACTGATGTCAAAAGTGAGGGTGTCTTAGGGACTCTTCCCTAACCTGCATCTCCAAAGTGGCCGGCTTCTTGCGGACACAACCCAAAGACCATGGTTCTTTTGAATCAAACTGGGTTGAAAGTGGAGAGAATGCTTCTCCCCAGAGCACTCAAAACATATACCCAGGCCGATGCAGGGGACACAGGTTCGTGCCCCGGTCCGGGGGGATCCTACATGCCGCAGAGCGGCTGGGCCCGTGGGCCGTGGCCACTGGGCCTGCGCGTCCGGAGCCTGTGCTCCGCAACGGGAGGAGCCACAACAGTGAGAGGCCCGCGTACCAAAAAAAAAAAAAAAAAAAAAAAGTATGCCCACACAAAAATTGTCAGGAATGTTCACAGCAGCATAATTTATAAGAGCCAAAAAGTAGGAACAACTCAAAGGTCCATCAGCTGGTGAATAGATAAATGAAACGTGGTCTGTTCACGAAATGAAATGTTGCTCAGCCACGAAAAGGAATGAAATACTGACATACGCTAGAACCTGCGCGAACCTTGAAAACGTGCTTCATAAAGAAACTCATCAAAAAGACCACCTCCTGTGTGATTCCATCTATATGAACTCTCCACAACGGGCGATGCTATAGAGACAGAAAGCAGGTCAGTGGTTGCCTAAGGGGTGTAGGGTTTCTTTTTGGGGGTGATAAAAATGTTCATGGCGCTGGACGCACAGCAATGTGAATATACTTAAAAACCATTGAATGGTATGCTGTAAGCCAGTGAATTACATCTGAAAGTAGAACTGTTTAAAAATAGTAATTGAATGCTTAAAACAAGTTAACTATTCTCTGCATTTTAGAGGTGGGGAGACCCAAGCACAGCGAAGTTTCAGGACATGAAGCCCAGATTCTGCTTCATAATTTCTGTTTCTCCAAGAGCATGTCACACCACCCACTCCTCATTGAGGAATGAAGCAAGATTATTAACTAATTGGATAAAAAGAGTTTCCTCCCTTGCATTACATATTAAAAAAAACTGCATGCTTTAAAGAGTTAAAGCTAAAAACCAAGCCAACAACTGGAAAGAAATACAAGGAGTCTCAAGGTAGAAAGGACTTTCTAGGCATAAAAACGTGAAAGAAATGGCAACAGAGATAAATGAAATTATACTAATATACTGAAAATAGAAAAAAAACCTCACAAGCAAAATTAAAAGTGGAAAGGCAGAGTAGGAAAAATATTTGCAATGTGTACGAAAAACTGGCTTTGAAAGCAAGTTCTGACACTGGAAAAATAACTAGCTATCAAACATACACAATAGCTGACTTATTCATCAAAAATTTAAAACATTGCAAAATAAGGTATTAAAAATCCCATATTTGAGGCCCGCCCCCCGCAAATAGCGTAAGTGTTGGTATAAGAACTATGAACTAGACATTTCCATTCAACTTTTCATAGAAGAGAAAATCTCCCAATATTTCTGGAGCGCCATTTAGAAATCAGCATCTAAAACTTACATAATATTTATACCTTTGACTACAAATCTTACTTCGCAATTCATTCTCAAAGAGCAGTTAAATAAACACACAAAGAATTATATACAGATATTCATTTATAACAGCCAGAAACCTCCTAAATACGTACAAATAAGTAAACAGTTAAATAAACCATGATAAATTTGTATAACAAATTATATGTGCCAGTTAAAGAACTACTGAATGGCATGGGGAAATGCAAGAACTAAAACATTAGGTAACGAAAGCAAGATACAAAATTAAAAGTGCAGAGTACGTCTTAATTCTGAACTACGTAAATACAGAGACATATAATCACAGAAAAAAATACTGAAAGGAACAGTACTCGACATACAGTCAGCTCTCAGTCATACAGTGGAACGTTTGAAAATTCTAATGAAATACATCGAGATACGAGGCCCGGCTTTGGGGAGGTGTGATTTGGGGTAGTACTTGTTTTGTCCGTGATTTTTGTGCATTTCCCAAAGTTACTACAATCCACGTGAAAATAACAGTAATTCAAGTACAAAAGCCTGTAGAGATGTCCAGTGAAATATCTGACGGCGCGTTTAACGAGGAGGTGAACACAGTCAAAAGTTCAAACGAAACAAAGGCGGAACAGAGAGAGGATGCGGCAGAGGAAGGACACTCGCTCTTTGTATCTCTACCCTTTAGGTTTATAATAAATTAGTTTCGAGTGAATTTTCAGTCCATTGTCCCTGTGTGGAGTAAAAGCCCAAACTGTTACCCACAACAAAAACATTTCAGTGGGTTTTCTTTACTGTTTGAGGCCCAGTCCATAACTGACTGTCCCTTTCATCAGAACAGGTTGTCACTAGTGGCTCCTAAGAGGTGGGAGATTGCAGTTGCTTTGTCAGAAATCACAGGAGTGTTTCAGAGGCAGGTGTGCCCCTGTGTCAAACACGGCGCAGGTGCTGGCGCTCCAAGGCCAATTACCTTTGACAGAGACCTCTTCCGCCACCTGTGAATTTGGCTGGATTCCTTTGACCACCAGCATAATCACAGCAAATGAACACGGACAGTGAAAGTCCTTAGTAATGCCCAAAATGACCCAAATTTCCAGGGAGTAGAGATATAAACATGTAACAGTGAAATCCTAAAACCCTCTTAGGTAGGAGAGCCAGGCTCTCATAATCTGTCTGTAAGAGCAGCTAAAACGTCTCTGGAGAGCAGCTGAGGCACAGATAATGAAGAAGATCTGGGATCATTTTTGAGCCAAACAAAATAATGTGATTCACACTAATGAGCTGCTTCACGAACCCAGAGTCATTCTGGCTCGTTTATCCCGATACCTGCTCCAGAAGATTCTTCTTTCCACTCAGATTTACATTCACGGTCCTAAAACTACGGTTTCAAAGTCGAGATATTTGGGGAAATGTAAAATAGCACAGCAACGGCAGCCTTCTTCCTAGGGGGTGACAAATCAGGGTCATTCGCGAGACCCACCCTGGGGGAGGGCTGTGTCAGAATTAAACTTCAAAGAGATGCTTGGTAGACCGCTGGCATCTCACCTCTTTGTGGGTCCCAGCGAGGCTTGCTGGTGGGTCGCAATCTCTTTGCAAGGTGGCATTTTTCCTTCCGCTCCAGGTGCTGCTTTGTGCCCCTGAAGATCAGGACCTTGAGCCAGATTTGACACAAATACTGGTGCTGAAGTAGGGGTTCCCTACGTCCCTTTGCGCACATCTCCCCGGGAGGAGCCCCATATGACGTCCGGAACAGGGCATTGCAAACTGGCCACCCAAATGTGGCTGTGGACCCTTCACCTGCAGTTCCCCTGGGCCCTGGTCTTCCGTCCGCCTGCTTCCCACATTCACACACTCGGTCCAGCCCCGAAGGCATTGGTGAGATACCTGGTGGGGACCGGAGCTCCCCCAGAGGGAGACGCGCTCAGTACGTTTCATGCTGTCCATTCTTTGCGCAGATGAGGACTTTTCACGGGGGAGCCCCCAGCACTGCGGGGTGACGGCAATCTGAGGAGTCGTCCTCAGGAATCGTCCGTTTGGAGAGGTTCCATGAGCATTCATGTAGTCTCCCGTCTTCCTTTTTTCAGTGTGGAATGGCCACCAGACTATCAGGAATAAGTAAGTGTGCCCCGTTGCTGGCTGTGAGAATTCATGGAGAGTGTGTAAGAGCACGGCTCCGTGAGCTTCTATGCCTGGCACCATTCCAGGGGGAATTAGTCACACAAGAGGGCACCCTCTGCATAGATCACACTGTGAACACTGCCCCCTGGAGTTGTGCCTCAGGACAGCCCGAAGATGTGACTCCTGTATTCCAGCTGGCGTCTGTGCTCACGTCCATCTCCAGGGGTGGCACGTCAAACCAGGGTAGGGTTTGGGGGTGTTTGGGGCTTGACTCTGGCTCTCAAATTGATCGAGGCTTCCACTCTGATGAGTACACTGGGCCAAAGCCAACATCACACACACCAAACTACGAGCTGACCGAGAAGAACTTACCCCAGAACATCACAACCTTTCAACACTCACAAACAAGTGTCAAAGATGACAGCAGTAGCGTGATCACGTGAATCAGCTAGAATCATGTGCTGTCTTTTTTTTTTTAGGAGCCTTATTGAGATATAATTTATTTGCTATATAATTCACCATTTAAAGTGCACAATTCAATGGGTTTTTTTTAACATTTTTATTGAAATATTGTTGACTCATGTTGTGTTAGTTTCAGGTGTACAGCAAAGTGATTCAGTTATACATATATATATTCTTTTTTTACATTCTCTTCCATTAGAGGTTATTACAAGATATTGAGTAGAGTTCCCTGTGCTCTACAGTAGGTCCTTGTTGGTTATGTATTTTATATATAGTAGTGTGTATATTTTAATCCCAAACTCCTAATTTATCCCTCTCCTCTCCGCTTTCAATGGTTTTGAAAAGAGGCACAGTTTTGCAACCATCAACAGATCTAACTGTAGAACAGTCGCATCAGCCCCAAAAGGAACACTGTGCCCGTCGGCAGCCACCCCCATTTCCCTTCCAATCCCACCCCTAGGCAAACACTAATCTACTTTCCGACTCCATAGATTTGCCTGTTCTGGGCCTTTCATATAAATGGAATCACAATATGTGGTATTTTGTGACTGAATTCTTTCATTTATTATAATGTTTTCAAGGTTCACCCGTACTGTAGCACGCTTCAGTAATTCATTCCATTTTTTTTGCTGAAAAATACTCCACTGCATGACTATAGCACACATTGTTGAACACATCGTCCGTTGATGTACATCTGGGTTGTGTTCACTTATCAGCTATTACAAATGATTCTCCTATTAGCATTTATGTACTAGTTTTTGTGTTTTTCGTTTCTATTGGGACTGTATCCAGGAGTAGAACGTCTGAGCTATGTGATAGTCATACGTTTAGCATTTTGAGGATATGCCAGGGTGTTTTCCAAAGTGATGGGACTATTTTATGTTCCCACCAGCAATGCATGAGGGTTCCAGTTTCTCCACATCTTCACCAACACTTGTTATTGTCGGTCTTTTTGATCACCGCCATCGTAGAGGGTGAGAACTGGTGTCTTGTTGTGGTTACGAATTGCATTTCCCTGACGGTAAGCATCATCACGTCATGTGTTTTTTGGCCACTTATATATGTTCTTTGGAGAAATGTCTATTCAGATGCTTTGTGCATTTTTTTCAAATTGTGTTATTTTTTTAGAGCATTATCACTGAGTTGTAAGAGGTTTGTGTATTTGGGATACAATTTCTTTTTCAGATGTAGATTTACAAAGATTTTCTCTATCCTATGGGTTGCCCTTGCACTTTCTTGACGGTTTCATTTAAAGCACAGAGGTTTCTAATTTTGACGAGGTCCAATTTATCTCTTTTTCCTGTTATTGTTTGTGCTTTTGGTGTCACGTCTAAGAAATCATTGCCTAACCAAAGGTCATGAAGATTTACTCCTGTGCCTTCCTCCAAGAGTTTCATAATTTTAGCTCTTACATTTAGGTTTACAATCCATTTGGTTTAATGTTTATGTATGACGGTGAGCAAGGGTCCACTTCATTCTCCAGCTTGTGGCTATTTACCTCTCCCAGCGTTGTTCATTGAAAAGACTATTATTTGCCGTTGCAATAATGAGGCACCCTTTTCAAACATCAAGTGATCATAAACGTAAGGATTCGCTTCTGTACTCTCAGTTCTATTCCATTGAGTTATGTCTATCCTTATGCCAATATGTTATCTTGATGACTGTAACTCTGTAGTAAGCTTTGAGATGAAAAAGTGTTACTACTCATTTTTATTCTTTTTTTTCAAGAGTGTTTTGACTATTTGGGGTCCCTTGAATTTCCATGTGAATTTTAGGATTAGTGTGTTTATTTCTGCAACACAAAGTAACTGGGATTTCAATAGGGATGGCACTGAATGTGGAAATCAGTTGGGGGAGTACTGCCATCGTAACAACATGTCTTCTGGTCCATGAATATGGGATGTCTTTAGATCTATTTAGATCTTTAAAACTTTTTTCAACAATGTTTTATAGTTTAAAGTGTACACGTTTTACACTTCTTTTACTAAATTTATTCATAAGTGTTTTATTCTTTTTGTGCTATTGTAAACGGAAATGTTTTCTTAATTTTATTTTAGAATTGTTCATTGCTAGTATACAGAAATACAAGTGAGAAAGTGGAATAGGGCAGAAAACTCATTCAGGTGATTATTGCAGTAATTGGAGGAAAGTGGTAAGAATATGAATTAAGGCTGAAGTAACACTAATAAAAAACAATAGACTTTGACATATTTAGAAAGTGGCCAGTTCTACGATGGAAATTTTTAAAAATGAAATGATTCAGAGGCTTGTTTGGGCAACTGAAGGAATAGTCACAACATAGAAGTACAAGTGATTTTTTGTGTGTTGATTTTTATCCTGAATCTTTGCTAACCTCATCATTCATTCTAATAGGTCTCTCTTTTTTTTAAGTGCATTCTTTGAGATTTTGTAAATACAAGATTATATCTCTGCAAATAGAGATACTTTAACTTCTTACTTTCCAACATGAATGCTTTTGGTATCTTTTTGTTGCTTAATTGCCCTGCCTAAAACTTCCAGTACAAAATGGTACAAAAGTGGTGAAAGCAGGCATCCATGTCTTGTTACTGATCTTAGTGGGAAATCATTAAATTTTCACCATTAATTATGATGTTACTTGTAGGTTTTTCATAGATGTTCTGCATCAGATTGAGGAAGTTCCCTTCTATTCCTAGTTTGTTGAGTTTTTTCATCATGAAAGCGTGTTGGATTTTGTCAAATGCCTTTTCTGTGTCTATTGAGATAATCATGTGGTTCATGTCCTTGACTCTATTAATATTTTTATTATGTTGATTTATTTTCACTTATTAAACTACCTTGCATTCCTGGGGGTAAATCCCAGTTGGTGAAGGTATATCATCTTCTTCATGTGTTATTAGACTTTATTTACTAATATTTTGTTAAGGACTTTTGCGTCCCTACCCATAAAGAATATCGGTCTGTAGTGTTGGCCTCCTTTTGTGATGTCTTTGTCTGGTTTTGCTATCAGGGTAATACTGGCCTCACAGAATTAGTAAGTGTCCTTCCTCTTCTGTTTCTTGGAAGAGCTTGTTAAGCATTAGTGTACATTCTTCTTTAAGTGTTTGATAGAGTTAATCAGTGAAGCTATTTGGTTAGGAGCTTTTCTTCATGGGAAATGTTTTTATTGCTAATTCAATCTCTTTACTTGTTATAGGTCTATTCAGATTTTCTGTTTCTTCCTGAGGCAGTTTTGGTAGTTTGTGTCTTTCTAGGAATTTTCTATTTCACCTGTTATCTAGGTTATTTATATAATTATTCATAGAATTCCCTGTAATCCTTTTCATTTCTGTGAGGAACGAATTATATCCCCTTCTTCATTCCTGATTTTAGGAATTTGACTTCTTTTTTCCTTGGTCAGCCTAGCTAAAGTTTTGTCCATTTTGTTGACCTTTTCAAAGAACCCACTTTTGTTCCATTGGTAATCTGTATTGATGTCTAGTCTTTATCATATTTCGACTCTAATCTTTATAGTTTCCTTATTTCTATTCGCCTTGGGTTTTGTTTGCTTTTCTTTTTCTTGTTTCTTAAGGTTGAAAAGTTAGTGATTGATTTGAATCTTTCTTCTCCCCCCGACCTGCCCACTACTGTAAATTTCCCTAAACACTGCTTTAGCTGCATTTCATACATTTTGGCTGGTTGTACTTTTTTCTCATTCATGTTAATGTATTTTCTAATTTTGCTTTTAATTTCTTCTTTCACCCATTGGTTATTTAGGCGTATGTTTTTAATTTCTAAGTCTTTGTGAGTTTCCCAAATTTTCTTCTGCTATTGATTTCTAGTTTGATTCTATTGTTGTTGGAAAGTGTACTCTGTATGAGTGCAACTTTTAAATGTATTGGGGTTTGTTTTATGCCCTAGAACAGGGTCTATCCTGGATACTGCTCCATGTGTACTTGGGAAGGATGTCTATTCTGCTGCTATTGGGTGCAGTGTTCTATAGATATCTGTCAAGTCTTGTTGATTTATGGTGTTTTTCAAGTCTTACAGATCCTTGATCTTCTGTCTAGTTTTCTATCCATTTTTGAAAGCAGAGTATTGAAATCTCCAACTATTATTGTTGAATTATCTATTTCTCCCTTTTTTTTTTTTTTTTGGATCTTCATTGCTGCACACGGGGGCTACTCTTTGTTGCGGTACGTGGGCTTCTCATTGCAGCGGCTTCTCTTGTGGTGGAGCACAGGCTCTAAGTGTGCGGGCTTCAGTAGTTGTGGCGCAGGGGCTCTAGAGCGCAGGCTCTAGAGCACAGGCTCAGTAGTTGTGGCACACGGGCTTAGTTGCTCCACGGCATGTGGGATCTTACCAGACCAGGGTTCGAACCCGTGTCCCCTGCATTGGCGGGCAGATTCTTAACCACTGTGCCACCAGGGAAGTCCCTCTCCCTTCAATTCTATCATTTTTTGCTTCATATATTTTAGGACTCTGTCTTGTTAGAAGCATATATGTTTATAATTTTATATATCTTTCTAGTGGGTTGATCATTTTATCATTATAATACGTCCCTATTTATCTTTAGTAACATTTTTGGTTTTAAAGTCTATCTTGTCTGTTAGGATAGCCACTCCAGCTCTCGTGCTTGCTGTTTGCATGGTATTACTATTTCTATCCTTTTATTCTCATTCTACTCACATCTTTGGATTTGGAATATGTCTCCTGTCGAGAACACAGCTTGTTGCTTGTATATTGGTCTGAAAAGCTCTGCCTTTTGACTGGCTTGCATCATCCGTTAACAGTCAACATTATCATTGATATGATTGGGGTACATCTGCCATTTTGATTTTTGTTTTCTATATATCTGTATTTTTGTTCCACTAAAATTTACTCCTCCCCCCATTTTTGGGTTAAGTGAATATTTTCAAAAATAATATTTTAATTCCTTTGAGAAATTTTTACCCAATTTTTTAAGTTATTTTCATATTGATTTCTCATGGGCTTACATCTTAAACTATCAGAATCTACTTCAGATTTATACTAACAATTCCACAGAGATACAGAAATGTTACTCTTACGCAGTTCTAATCTCTCTCCCCTCTTTTTGCGCTATTATTATATACACCATGTCTATATGTGTTATAAACTCCACAGAACATTGTCATAATTTTTACACTCTGTGGTTGTATGTCTTTTAAAGAAACTTCGAGAATCAATAATATATTTATGGAGTTTGTGACGGTAACCTCCTTATTTACCACTTATGAGTCTTCATTTCTTCTGCAGTCTCATGGTGTCACCTGGTGTCATTTCCTTACCCCAGTACAGCATGGTTCCCACTGCTTCCCCTGTGCTGCTATCGTTAAATACACCATATTCATCTATATCGTAGGCTCAGCAATATGCCTTAAAGGTGTTGAACCTTTCTCCTGGCCTCCATGTTTTCTTATGAGAAACCTGTAATCATTCAAATCCTTCTTCCTCTATAGGTATTGCATTGTTTTTTTATTGTTGTTGTTTTGTTTTTGTTTTTTTGTGGTACACGGGCCTCTCACTGTTGCGGCCTCTCCCGTTGCGGAGCACAGGCTCCGGACGCGCAGGCTCAGCGGCCATGGCTCACGGGCCCAGCCGCTCCGTGGCATGTGGGATCTTCCCGGACCGGGGCACGAACCCGTGTCCCCTGCATCGGCAGGTGGACTCTCAACCACTGCGCCACCAGGGAAGCCCTGCATTGTTTTATTGTTGGCTTTCCTGGCTATGTTCAACATGTCTTCTTGTTTTTAGTTTTCAGGGGTTTTAAAATTATGATGTGTCTGAATTCTTCAGGTTAATCCTGTTTGGGGCTCACATAGCCTTTGAATCTGTAGGTGTTTGTCTCTCTCCAAAATTAGGAAATTTTCAACCATTAGTTCTTTAACTATTTCTTCAGCACCAACCCCCCTCTTTCTCCTTTCCTTCTGAGACTCTGATGACGTGAGTGTTAAACATGTTACTATCCCAGAGGTCCCTGAGGCTGTATTCATTTTTTTTTCAACCCTTTATTTTGTCCATTGTTGGGATTGGATTATTTCTATTGACCTATATTCAGTTCATTAAGCCCTCTGTCATCTCCATTCTGCCACTGGGTTCACCCAGTGAAATTATTTCAATGATTGTAACTTTTTCATTTCTAAAATTTCCATTTTTTAAAATGTCTTCTATTTCTTTACTGAGACTTTCTATTTCAATATATATTCCAAGAATCCTTGCGATCACTCATTTGATCATCATGAGAGTTGAACTTTCTGTGGTTCTTCATACTCTAAATAACTCTGGATTCTATCCCAGACATTTTTAACCATAAGCTGTGAGACTCTGGGTTCGTTCAAACCCTATGGAGAATGTTGATATCTTCGCTCAGTGAACAACCAGCCTCGTGAGGTTCAAGATGCAAGTTCCGGGGACCACAGCTCCGATGTCGTTCAGCTTTCAAAGCCTTCACCATGCTCTTCACGTCGTCTGTCTGTCCTGGGTGTGTTCCCCCCGGGTGGTCAGTCTGCGGCCTGAAAGGTGGCTTATCCACCAGTTCACGTCTCAGGCTTTGGGGTATGCTAATTAGGACCAGGCATCCCCCCACAGACCCCGAGGGGAGCCTGGGGCTCACAGTGTACTGGAGACACTTCCCGGCTCCTACCTCTGCCTGCTGCTGCCTTTGTAGGTCCTCTGTCCAGAGCTTAAGGCTCCAGGCACAACCGTCTGCTGGGTACTTCTGTGACCAGGTCTGCATCTGAGCCCAAGTGGTGGGAAGACAGAGAGAGAAACACATAATCCCGGTTGGTTCCTCCTCTTAGGATCACACCTCCATGTAGAGGAAAGTGAAGCCGAAGCCGAATCATTAGCCAAATCCATCGCACCCGCCTCCGCCAATCAAGGTCTTCACGATGCACGTCCTCCAAGCAGCACGGAGCCTAAACGATAAGGCGTTTCCCCGAGTTGTGGTCCAGGAGCTCGGAGTCAGCTGTGTCTGCTTCTAGCTGGGCGGGTTAAGACTGGATAGGACCACCGACCCTCCAACTGGGCATGCGCGAGTGTCCGCTCCGTGACCTTTTGACGTCAGAGGACGGAAAACTCCACCCTCAGGTCGTGCTGAGGGCCGTGGTTAGTTACGCCTGCGCAGAACGACCTCGACCCCACCTTTTCCCATCCCCTCTCCCCAGGCTCCCCACGCCCCCACTGCCCTGCTGCTTCATTCTTCATCCCACAGACACCCCAGCCCCTCACCTTCGCGGCGCTGATCTGAGACCTGTTCTGTCTCCTCGCTTGGCTGCTTTGCCAAGAGCCCGTCTCTTTGCTGCAAACGTGGGCATCTTGGCATCGGGCAAAACGAAGCTGGTTCTGTAACAGAAGCTCCCCTCTCCGGGAGTCTCGGCTCCCGCTGGGGCTGTCTGAGAGCTGGGGTGTGAGAGGATGGAGAAAACAAGGGAGAAGGAAGGAAAGGAAACCCTGGGGATTGATGTTCTCTCTCTGAGGATAAGAGTTCCTGTTTTGTCTTTGAGCTGGAATCAGCCACTTTCCCTGGGTTCTCTCCCTCCCTCTCCCTCTCCCTCTCTCTTTCTCCCTCCCTCCCTCTCTCCCCTACCCCCATCCCCCTCTCCCCACAGCTCACTTCTGGGTTTACAGCTGCATTAAATTCAGGCTGGGGACACTGGAGGGGGAAAATGGTGAATCCCCCACCCCTTTGGTGGTACTTTAAATTCTGGTCTTCTTCCCCAATCTGACGGCTACTGCTTTCTCTTCAAAGTCCTCCAGTAGCTGCTCTGCATTCTGTCCAGGTTTTATCATTACATACAGTGGAAAATAGGGGTGAGATATTATTCCGTCTTATCCAGAACTGGAATCCGAATTGGATTTTAGAAACCAAAACTAAAAAAAACAGATTAGCACAAATCCACTATTTTTACTAGAAAGATAATCAAGTGCATTGTTTCCTGATGGTAGGTTAACAACGTCATCTTCACCTGCAAAGGACAGCTTCGTTAACCACCTAAATCTTATGCCCCAAGCGTATCTTCATCTATTTTTGCCTTATTTGAAAGAATATTCAAATTCATTGAAATTTCCAGCTGCTCCTAGACTAGGTTGAATAAATAAATAAATGACTCTTGGAGACTTTCTTTTAAAAGAGATTTCATAGCCCGCACACTCTAGGATTCTTCTGATTTCTACGGCGGGGGTTCTTCAGGGATGATCTCAACCCACTGTCTTAGATATTGAGCTCCATGATTGATAAAGTTGATGGCAAGGCTAACTCCAAACACGTGAATTTAAAACAGTAAATCACATTGATTAGAGGCATGTGGGTGATACCCCCTATTGATTCTTTAAGAGTTAACCTAGCAAGACGCAAGGAGAGCTCGCTCACCTCGCTCAGCCCTCACCTCACCGAAATGCAGAATTCATATGGTGGAGACCGTAGTTCCCCCAGTCAAACGTCAGAGGATATTGTTTAAAATACTGCTTTTCTCCCCTTATTGATGCTATCAGCATCGGAAGATTTGGGGCAGGGAGGGAGACAGGAGGTGTTTGCCACATACTTTCTCTCTGTACCTGGTTTAGTTGCAAAAGCTTAAGCTCATTGATAGTATAGTTTGAAGAGAGAAGTGAGTTTCTGGGGGAAACACAGAAGCAGAGGGAGAGTTTCAGATAAAAAAAAGCAGCATCTCCTGGGCATGTGCAGGAGTGGCTACAGTTCCCCTCAACAGCGGGGGCCTGTGTCAGACCTTTATACCCCAAATGGTGCCCAGACCCCAGAGGCATGGCCTCACGATGTCCCTGGGGTGTGGATCTCAGCCTGGACCCCCAGCTTCCCCAAACCTGGTTCAGAGGCAGCAAAGAGAGCTCCGGACTTGGAGGGTCCATAGGAGCTGGTACTTGGGGGTCTCTCTTCTCACCCATCTCTGACCCAAGCAACACCCCAGCTGTCTTCGCCCCACCTGGAACTCCAAATCCTAGGCTCAATTTCCAAAAGAAGCCAGGGTGGGAGCGTGTCATCAAAGCGCCTCTTGTATTCCCACCCAGCCAAGCAGGACGGAGACTCAGAGACGAAATTAAGTTGATGTAAAGACCCTGAAGGCATAGACATTTCTGGCACACCCGAGCGGTGGACGGAGATTCCCCTCCACCAGACTCCCACTCCCAGCCCCACCTGCACAATAATAAATAGTAAACAGAGACATAACCTTTGTGGAAAGAAGAATTTTTAGCAGAGGTACAAGGCTGCCAAAGCCAACGGAGTCTTATTCGGCCAAATGGTTACAGCCTGGGTTTTATTTCTAAGCGTCTCTCTGGCATTATGCTGTCACCTATAATAAGTGGCTTTGCTTGCGCAAACAGTGGAGGATCCTAATTGGCCCCGGCGAAGGGATTTTTCATACGTTTCAGGAGGGGAAGGATGAGCAACATAGGCAGTTGCACTAATGGTTTCATTTTTTAAGATACTGAGTATTGTTTATGTGTGGTTCTTATTTTATTGCGTGCAGAGGAACAACTGCTCTCCCAAGTGGAGGGCCGCATACGGGGGGCTGGGAGGCTCCCTGCACTTGCTGGCTGCTACCAGCCTCCATGATTGTTTTTCTCTCCCCTTATGAGGTCAGTAACCAGCTCTGATTTCTGCTGAATCGTTTTGCCGTGATCTGTCTTGTCCTCCCTCACGATGTTAATTATGTCTCCAGAGGAGGGCGGGACTAAAATACAGAGCGGAAAAACGTATTTCTCCTTCTTGGACCTTCCTTCATTTTGACTTTCAGCTCCCTCCCCGTCTGGCCAAGGTCTGTAATCCATAGTCAGGCGGTTCCCGGTCCTTTATCTGGGAGAGATGGGGAGACCTTGGCGGTACTTTCTTTTCAGACTTCAGAATCTAGAGTTAATGTACAGATAAAAGGACGTTATTCTCCATCCCTTTTCAGTGAAATGCCCTCCTCGTTTTAAAAGAGCCCTCCCTTCCGGAAATCTGCTACATGTCTTCCATCTTCTGGGAATTTATATAGTTCATCTTATGGAAATAGAACGTTGCCTCCAGGTGCCCAAAAGTAAGAGTCAAGTTCAAACAAATAACTTCCCCCCCAAACCCCTTTTCTTAAAGAGAAAATAATTTTTTGTCCGATTTAGAAAGAGAATAGGTGTCAGGTGCCTCCACATTCCCAGAACTTTGGGTGTTTATTCCCCAAATGTACTGTGTGGTGCTGTGGGTTCGTGGCCACCTGAAAATGAAGATGTGCCCGGCTCCAGCCTGGCACAAGGGTTATCCTCCACTAATGGTCATTAAGAGAAAATGAAGGCCACTAGGTAAGCTCAAAATGTTGGTCATGGGACTTAGACTCCATGGAGAGGAAGGGGAAGTTACCATCTCCATTGTCCGTGGCCGTGAAGAAGGGTTGATGAAATCAGCACAGAAACGGGAGTCACGAGATGCCCCTTGATCCCTTTTCTAATCCTGTCTCCACCTTTTGAGGCCCAGCTCCCAAAAAACCATTAAGCAGAAGCACCCCTAAGGTGCCCCTCAAACCCTTGCCCCGTTAGCGTCTTACCAACTTAGCCTAGAAGCATCTACAGCTGATTCTCATCGTTCCCAGTAATTACGTCCTGTAAAGTCTCCGCCAGTATGGAACCATCGCTCCCAGGGGCAATACGCCATCCCCAGGGAGCCTCTGGACACAGCATATGCAAAACAGATCAATGCAAAACCTAGTGGAGGGCTTCCCTGGTGGCGCAGTGGTTGAGAGTCCGCCTGCCGATGCTTGGGACGCGGGTTCGTGCCCCGGTCCGGGAAGATCCCACATGCCGCGGAACGGCTAGGCCCGTGAGCCATGGCCGCTGAGCCTGCGCGTCCGGAGCCTGTGCTCCGCAACGGGAGAGGCCGCAGCAGTGAGAGGCCCGAGCCCCGCAAAAAAAAAAAAAAAAAAAAAAAAGAATGCCTTTGGAGTTCCCTGGTAGCTCAGTGGTTAAGAATCCGAGAATCCGCCTGCCAATGCAGGAGACACGAGTTCGAGCCCTGGTCCGGGAAGATGCCACATGCCATGGAACAACTAAGCCCGTGCGCCACAACTACTGAAGCCCAAGCCCCTAGAGCCCGCGAGCCACAACAAGAGAAAGTCCACGCGCAGCAACGAAGACTCAATGCAGCCAAAAATAAAATATAAATAAATTTATAAAAACAAAAAACCTAGTGTAGGTGCATTTCCGTTTAAAGACACCTTATTTAATCCACGTGTATTGTTTATTCTTTAACCCTGAATAGAGGGCCGACAGCCCTCTATCTCATGCCTGGACGAAGCTCACCTAACATATGCAACTTGCGTTTAGGAACACGGGACAAGCACCAAGGTTGGGGCCATTTATGACCCCACGAATGTGCCGCAAGTGTGGACTTTGGGGTTACAGATAAATTTTAAGGAGTCGGTGAATTTGTAACTGTGGAATCCGTGAATAACGAGGAGGAATTCTACATCCTAAACCTCTTTATACCTTTCTTATCCAAATCTCTCCATCTTGAGTCTCCGTATGGGTTTGCTGGGGACACCATGACAAAGCACCACAGACTGGGTGGCTTCACAACAGAGATCTATGTTCTCACAGTTCTGGAAGCTAGAGATCTACGATCAAGGTACCGGCAGGGCGGATGCATTCCGAAGCCGTCCTCCTCGGCTGTACACGACTGTCGTCAACCTGAGTCTGCACGCCATCTTCTCCCTGTGTGTATCTGTGTCCTAATCTTCTCTTCTAAGGACACCCATGTTACTGGTTTAGGGCCCTCCCAATGACTTCATTTTACCTTAATGACCTCTTTTAAGGCCCCATCTCCAAATACCAGTGCATTTTGTGCTGCTGGGGGATTCAGACCATAAAATGTGAATTTGGGGAGGACAAAGTTAAACCCATAACACTCCCTTCCCTCAAGTCCCTGCTAAGCCACATGGACTTACCGTCTCAATTGAAGATGTCAGGATCTTAACATTCCCCCTCCCAGAGCTACTGTGTTGAATTTTAAGTGTGAGCAGAACAGACTTCCTTCTCATCAGAGTTGGGATCAGGGTACCAGGTTTGGGCCCATAATGAAGATGACAATCTCAGGCAAAGCAGACAAAACAAACCTCCAAGCAAAGTGTCGGGCATCTTCTCCCGTGCAAGTCAGTCACTGGGGAGACCAGGAAAAGCAGCCTCATCCCAGGCTGGACCAGAACAAGGCCACGTCCGCTCGGAAGACCTGGACCCCGGGTCCTTGGGCGGCCCTGCAGGGGATGGATATTAACCTTTATAGGCCCGACCTGCTCGCAGGAGCCTCGTAACCTCAGCCTGGGGGCGAGGGCGCCACGGGGATGCCCACAGCCTAGGGCAGGGACTCCACCCACCTCTGGGCCTCAGACCCTGGAGGAAGGGCGGAGAACTTTCTCCGAGAACTCAGTCAGTAGTTCTGCCTTCCACTCTTGGTCCCAAACTCACCTACCAGGCAGCCCCGATGTTACAGGTTGAATTGTGCTTTCCTCCTCAAAAGATGTTACCGTCCTAACCCCGGTGCATTTCCTTATTTGGAAATGGGTTCTTTGCAGAGGATCCAGTTAAGATGAAGTCATTAGGGTGGGGCCCCAATCCGATATGACTGGTGTCCTCATAAAATGGGGACATTTGGACTCAGATTCACACACAGGGAGAATTCCACGTGAAGATGAAGGTGGAGAGCAGGGTGATGCTTCCACAGGAATGCCAAAGACTGCGAGCAAAATCCCAGAAGCTCAGGGAGGGGCCTGCAACAGACGGTCCTTCACAGCCTCAGAAGGAACCCACCCCGCCCACACCTTGATCTTGGACTTGTAGCCTCCAGAACTGGGGGAGATTAAATTTCTGTTACTAAGCCACACAATTTGTGGTATTTTGTTATAGCAGCCCTAGCAAACTAATACACCCAGAGAAACGGTTTTTAAATCAGATCCCTTCTCCCTGCCGCTTCAAACTTACCATTTTACTTAGGAATTAATTCGCCCTCCCTACAAAGGCAGACAAGCCCCGCAAAGCCTGCTCTTTGCTGACATCTACCCCATTTTATGTCTCTCCCTGAAATTCAGTACACTCCAGGCTCACCAGACGCCCTATTCATCCACAGCCATACCAGATCCTTTGCTACCTCAGGGCCTTTGCACCAGCTCACACCTTCCTCTGGACCGCTCTTTCCCCAAGTCCTTTGCCATTTTTGGTTTCAGTAAAAACATCACCCCCTCTGGGAGTCCTCTCTGACAACCCCATCTAAGCCAGTGCATCCCAAGACCCCAGGCCTGTTCTAGCCCTTATCCTGTTCCATTTCTTGCACAGAGCTAAGTGTGATCTGAAACTAAAAGAACTGAAATACAACCACTGGTAACATGGTGGCTTATCTCGGATGGGATGATATATGGCATGATTTCAAGTTTCTCTCTGCTTTCCAGAGCTCCTACCATTAACATGTATTATTTTCTAATCAGCAAAGAGGCAACAGCTGCTCAAAAAATGGTCAACAATTTACTGGCATCTGTGCCTTCAACACAGCACTGGTGGCTGGCAGAACGCTGCCCTTCTAGGTGGTTCTCTAGCAGGATTTCCTTCCAGATGATTGTGGTGGCTTTAAAACACTTCACTAGAATTCTTTGATTCTTGTCCCTCCAGTACGAACGAGGCTGACCTCGGTGAGTTCTTTGTGACGGAACAGAAGTGATGCTGGGTGACTTCCAAGGTCAGGGCAGAAAAAGACCATTCTCTTCGAACGGTTGCTCTGGAGGCATCTAGAGGAAACCAGATGCCATATTAGGACAAACTCCCCCAGGCTGAAGAGGCCACCGGCCCCGACGACCACCAGACCATGGGCGAGCCACTTGGGTGTGCCGTCTTGGAAGTCCATCCCAATCCAGTCCCCAGACAACTGAACATCCCCACCGTCTGATGGCAGCACATGAGCAGAAAGGGCGCAGATAACTCTCACGCAGCGAGGTGAGACTCAGCGTCACGCGTGTGAATCCTTATGCCCGACCTCATTGCATGACGTGTTTGCCATATTCCATTGGATTTGGGGACCCTGTTTCAGAGGCTTTTGCCAAGGAGCTTCCATGGTAAGGTGACAACCACAGGACTTTGGAGGCACACAGCTCTGAAAACATTTTAGCTCTGCTCTGCTACTTTATCAGGCATGCATTTTGGCTGCAGTTAAGAGAAAATTTGAATAACCAGGGTTTTTAAAAGAGGGAGTTATTTTTCTCACAGAAATCTGGAGGTAGGCTTTTGCTGGCATTGCTTCAGCTGCTTTAATAACGTCATCAGGGGCTCAGGCTATGTTAGCTCCTAGACTCGTGATTTTTTTTTTTTGCCTCAGGGTCACAAAATGGCTGCAGTAGTACCAGATATCAGTTCTGCTAACAAGGCCGTGAGAAGGGAGGAAGCCTGAGAATTCATGCTAGCCACATCTTTCCTTTTTTTTTTTTCTCTTTAACAAAAAAGCAAAAGGTTTCCCAGATGTCCATGTAGCAGTCCTCTCCTTAGGTTTCATGGGTCAGAATTGGATCACATGGCTTCCCCTAGCTGCAGGAGAGGCTGGGGGATTGGGAAACAGCTGATTCCCATGATCATCTTAGCTAATCATGTCTCATAAGTCATCACTTGGGGCTGGGTGCATTGCAGTATTAAACTGAAGTTCCTCTTAGCAAGGAAGCATGGGATGACAAGTTTTAGGTGTCCAGTGAGCAGTGTCCACTCGAGCCACCTGACCAGGTTATGGCTTAGTGATGTAGAGCAAGACCCTTGAGCCCTGCGAGCCTGTTCTTTGTCCACGAAACGGAACAACACCATGTCCTCAGCCCCCAACAGGGTGGCTGGGTGTCGAAGGATGTCCTGAATGAAGGCATCCCTGGAAGAAAGCCTGGCCGTGTCCTCTATCCAAATACATCACACACTGTCCAGAATTAACCTGGTGATGGGTTACATTGTGGGGACACAGAAATGTTCACAGTTTTGGCTCTGAGACCAGCAATCTGCTTCAAAAGGGAAAAAACAACAAAATTGGAAGCTCCAGAGAAACCTTAGTGCTGCAAGTCACAATCACGTAAGGAGATGAAGTGAGCTGCACTTTCTCCGTCTTTATCGGGCTGGAGACCCCAGATGGAGGCAGACTTACAGCCCTAACAGCACTTCTGTCAGCTCTCTGTGCTCAGTTCATTTGCCTCCCGTGGTTACGATGCCCAGCAGGGGGCGGCTGTGCCCACCGACATCCCTCTTTGCGTTTACTCAGTGGCACCTGCACATTGATGTCCTCGGAGTTTTTCCTTTTTTTGTAGAATCAGTACCTACCTCCAGAGTGCGTCTGGGCCATTGTCTGTGGAGAGCCCAGGCTTATATTTTGCCCAGAGCAATATTATCAAGGCTGTGCCTGGGGCTGGCAGTCAGGGAGGCACAAACCCAGACGCATCCTGTCCTCCTCATCTGCTCTTGTTGTCGTCAGTCAAGCTGATTCTCAGTCACCAGCCTAAATTGCTACTTGCCACCGTCTCTTTGCCCTCCAGAGAAATCCCTTCTACTGCCGTTTCTCAAGAGGCCAAGACCTTGGCTCCTTCGAACCAGAATAAAGTGACTCGTTAAACCATCCCATTGCCTTTCAGAATGAACATGGCTGCATAAGAACATTTTTCTGCGTCTCCTCCTGGAAATCATGCATAAGGAGCAAGGAGAATTATAAAACCCCATAAACTGCATGTTCGGAGAAACCAGACAATAGATATAGTCCACAGACTTCAAAGTACGTGTACAGAGTGACAAAGCAGCCGGGGTTGAGCAGGACCTGACAGGAGGGAAGGAAGGGAAGAAGTGTGGGGGCACCAGGGGCAGTGGAGGAATGCACCAGTTGTGCAGAATGCACCCCTAAGATGAGGGGTTCGCCCTGAAACACAACAGCTGCACGGATGTCGGCAACAGTGAGCATGGGAGCTGGGGCAGGAGGCGGTGGAGGAAGCTCCCTCAGCCCCAGTTTGGTTCAGAGAAGCAGAGGAGGCAGGGCTGTAAAGGATGGGTGAGAAGCAGGGAAATGCAAACCAAAACCACAGCGAGACAGGATCTCCCACCGGTCAGAATGGCCATGATCAAAAAGAACACAAATAACAAATGCTGGAGAGGATGCGGCAAAAAGAGAACCCTCCTGCACTGTTGGTGGGAATGTAAACTGGTGCAGCCACTGTGGAAAACAGTATGGAGGGTCCTCAAAAAACTAAAAATAGAGTTACCATATGACCCAGCAATTCCACTCCTGGGTAGATATCCGAAAACAAAAAACAAAAACTCTAATTTGAGAAGATACATGCACCCCAATGTTCACTGTAGCATTATTCACAATTGCCAAGATGGAAACAGCCTAAGTGTCCATCAACAGATGAATGGATAAAGAAGGTGTGGGACACACACACAATGGAATATTACTCAGCCATAAAAAAGAATGAAATGTTGCCATTTGCAGCAACATGGATGGACTTGGAGGGCGTTATACTTAGTGAAATAAGTCAGACAGAGAAAGACAAATACTGTATGATCTCGCTCATAGGTGGAATCTAAAAAATACAACAAACCAGTGAATAAAACAAGAAACAGACTCACAGATAGAAAGAAAAACTAGTGGTTACTAGTGAGGAGAGGGAAGGGGGAGGAGCAGTATAGGGGTAGAAGGAAAAAGGGGTTATTATGAGATTATATGAAATCATCTGGGTGAAACTTCTGAAAATTGTAAAGCACTGTAGAATTTAAAGAATCTTTCGTTCAATTAAAAAAAAAAAGAATGGATGAGAAGTAGCCTCACTCTGGCAGGAGAGAAGAAACACCTGCCTGGAACTGACATCGTTCAGCTGTCCCTCAAGGACTTCCTGCAAAGACCGCTGCCTGTCTCCCCAAATTCTCTCTCCTTTTCCCGTGTAAACAGAGCTTTAGCCATGAGCACATGGCCACCCGCGGAGACTACACCTCCCAGCCTCCCTTTCAGCTCCATGTGGTCATGTGACTCTGAGGGACCAATGGGGTGTGAGCAGAAGGGGCGTGCAGGGCTCCGGCCTAAGGCAAAGCGCCTGTTTCGGAGGTTGGCGTTTTTCCTTCCTCTCCAAATGCAGGAAGGCGGACGTGGGAGCAGTGCCGCTTCCACGGTATTGGATGTGGACGGAATCTGAGGGGAAGGGAGCAACAGAACGGAAGGACCTTGGGTCCCGAGGGACGTCGTGGAGCATGGAGAACCCTCCCACCCCCCCAGCAGCCGCCAGGACTGAGAGCCACGGACTCTCGTGTAAGAGAGACCCTCACGGGAGCCATGCTTCCTGTATCCTCAGCCCACACCCTACGTGATACATCCTTAATATAAATGTGCCAGAAGTGGGGTGCGGCCATGGCGAAAACCTCGGATAGTGCCTGGGAGGGGCCCAGGGGCGTGGGGCGAGCCGGGTCCTCCTTCCAGCCCTTCTGCATGGAATCCCCCCTCCAGGGGCCACGGAAGCCCAGCGCCTCCAGGTCCTGGAGCCCGCGTCTTCCCCCTGCACAATTAGGGGAACCTCTCACCCTCTACACAGTTGCCAGTTAACTTCCAAAGCTTGTTCTTAATCAGGATCCCATGTTTCAGAGATGTTTGCCCAGAAAGCCTCAAAATTGTTTAGAAACGCGCGAGTGTTTCCTCTGCAACACCCCCGCTGTGAACACTGCACTGTCAGCTGCCTCTAATCTCCCCGCCTTTCCTATCTCACAGCTCCGGGAGGGCTCCTCAGGCTTCTGGAATGTTCCGCGAGACATGACCTCTCTGAGCAGGACGAGTGCAGCTCGCCAGGGACAAGCAGCAGTATTCCGGGCAGCGGCGTCACCGGCCGGACCGCGGCCCCTGCAGGTACAGCCTTGTGCCGGGGTCTGGGGGACCTTCCGCTGAGTCTCACGGGCTTCTGCGCCCACGCTGGGCGGCCAAACGTTTGTTCGTTGATTTTCTAAAATCTCAAGCTCTTGACTGTGAAATGGTTTCTAGCTGGAGGATGTGCTTGGTTCAGAGAAAAAGAGCTGACCTGGCGTTTCCAGTCCGTGTTTCTCAAATGATGTTCTGGAGGAGAAACTCTTCTTTTTCTCCCGAAACACAGCCTTAGCCAAAGCGTCACTGTGTAAAAAGAGACGAAAGTGGGTCTGACTGTAATGGGTTTGGAGGGCACAATGGCCCCCATCCCCCGTTCCTCAGCCAGTCTCCGGGATCAGAAAAATCCTTGTTCAAAGCAGTGAGTTTCCCAGGCTCTCTGTGGGTCCATTAGGGACCCCTTGATCCTGTCGCAGTGAGTAGAAGTCACAGATGAGCTGCTAATGCGCACAGCAGCAGCGATGAATCTCACGAACGTCTTGCTAAGTGACGGAAGCTAGGCACCAAAAGTGCATACTGTTGAATCCACTGATGTGAGATTCCGGAACGGGCCAAACAAATCCTAAGTGACGGAAGTAAATCAGTACTTGCTTCTGGGGGTGGATGGAGACAGGGAGGGACCTGAGAGAATGACCGGGTGATGGAAAGTTCTATGTCTTGAGAGGGGGGGGGGGTTGGCTGACACAGGTGTGTGCACTTGTCAATGCTCTTCAGATCCTAACACTTAAGACTTCTGCATTTCACTGTATGTAAATTTTACCTAAAAAGAGAAGCAGCAGCAGCAAACAGGGAGCTGAGGGTGGGAGGTGCCAGGGCGAGCTGAGCCCCGGCAGACCGGCTGGAGGCCGCCAGCGAGCCGTCACCAGGGGACGGGACTCTGGTTTGCATTGCAAGGGATGCGCTGAGTTTTAGTGTAAGAGCGTGACGCCACCGACGCTGCGCAGGCGCACCCCGTCCTATTGGGCTTTGCTTCATTGCGCTTTGCAGATACTGTGGGTTTTTACACATCGAAGGTCTGTGGCCACCCCAAGTCCCGTCAGTCTGTGGGCGCCATTCCTCCAATGGCGTGGGCTCACTGCGTGCCTCTGCGTCACATGGCGGTAAATCTGGCAGTACTTCAAACTTTTTATTATACTTATGGTGATCTGTGGTCCGTCTTTGATGTTACTATTGTCGTAGCTGTGGGGCGCCAGGAACTGCGCCCGTGTAAGATGCTGAACTTAATCCGTTGTTGAGGTGACAGCTAAGGATTTAGAATATTACACAAACTTAGTTGGTCAGGCAGCAGCAGGGTTTGAGAGGATTGAATTTTGAAAGTAGTTCTGCCGTGGGTAAAATGCTCTCAAACGGCACTGCAGGCTACAGAGAAATGGTTCGTAAACGGAAGAGTCAATCTATGCGGCAGACTTCATTGTTGTCCTATTTTAAGAAATTTCCGCAGCCACCCCAGCCGTCAGCAACCCCCCCGACCCCAGTCAGCAGCCACCAATGCAGAGGCAAGACCCCCCCCCCCACCAGCAAAAACTTCAGGACTCACTGAAAGCTCAGATGGTGGCTGGCATTTTTTAGCAGTATTTTTTTAAATTAAGGTATGCCTATTGTTTTTCTAGACGTAATGCTCTTGCACACTTAATAGACTCCAGTGTAGTGTAAACATCACTTTTCTATGCCCTGGGAAACCGCAAAGTCCATGTGACTTGCTCCACTGCAGTGGTCTGGAACGGACCGCAGTCTCTCCAGGGTCTGCCTGTAGTTGAGGAAGATAGTTACTGTGTTTGTCACTATGTCACATGGGCGCATCCCGCTTCTCGCGGTGAACATGGCCGTGAACTCTGGTCGCCCCACCTGCGCCTCTCCTGTGTGTCTGGGGAACTGGGCACAGGGCCTCGACCTCCCGCAGACAGACTGGAAAGTGGGCGAGGGCTTGTGGCCTGGGCTCCAGTTTCTCTAGTCTTGGAGTCGATGCCAGGAGGCCAAGGAAAAGGGACGTCCTGAGTCCCTCCTGCCAAGAGTGGCCGTGGCAGGGCAGCTTTGTCCAGTGTCCGGAGCCAACCATAGAGGCAACCCCAGCGCGTGGGATCCAAGCGGTGCCCCAGGGTGGGGACTTCGGCGTCTTCCAGTGCGAGTTGGGGGCATTGTTTTTTTTTGTTTTTAATTTATTTATTCATTTTTGTTTTTATTTTTGGCTGTGTTGGGTCTTCGTTGCTGCTCAGGCTTTCTCTAGTTGCGGCGAGCGGGGGCTACTGTTCGTTGTGGTGCGTGGGCTTCTCTTGTTGCAGAGCACGGGCTCTAGGAGCACGGGCTTCAGTAGTTGTGGCACGTGGGCTCAGCAGTTGTGGCTCGCGAGCTCTAGAGCGCGGGCTCGGTAGTTGTGGCACACGGGCTTACTTGCTCCGCGGCGTGTGGGATCTTCCCGGACCAGCGCTGGAACCCGTGTCCCCTGCATCGGCAGGCAGATTCTTAACCACTGCGCCACCAGGGAAGCCCTGTTTTTGTTTTTGTTTTTTAATGGAAGTAGAGTTGATTTACAGTGTTGTGTTAGTTTCAAGTGTACAGCAAAGTGATTCAGTTATATATACGTATATTCTTTCTCAGAGTCTTTTCCATTTTAGGTTTTTACAAGATACTGAACGTAGTTCCCTGTGCTGTCAGGAGGTCCTTGCTGTTTAGAGTTTGGGGTGCTGTTATCGGCAAAGCAGCCTCCGGGGCGTGAACCAGATTCCGTCTCTGTTGCTTGTGAGTCAAACCCCTCACCCAGAACACTCTTCTGCTTTGAGGGTTGTTCCGTTGGGTTTGAAGGTAGCCGTGGCAGAGGTGTCAATAACGAGATGTCAATAACGAGATCCTTGTTTTTATGTCTCCGGGCCTCCTCACCTAAGAATGCGGGAGTTCTAGCAAGTGATCTGAAGGTCTCATCTGGCGTTACAGACGTGAAGGTCATTCCTAATAGCACTTGATGTCTTCACTTGGATGGCTGCACTGGGTTGAATGGTGATGTCATTGCCCACCTGCCGCAGGGCCCCTGCACTGAGGAGCTGGGGGACCCCTGGGAGAAGCAGTATCGCCGAGGGTCCCAACAGCGGTGCCACAAAGGCTATCTGTCACCAGCCTTCTCTTTGTCTAACGTGCCCACCTCCACCCCCCGCCAAGACTCTGGCCCAGAGAAGGGAGGCCGGGGCTGCCCATCTTGCCCCTGTGAGGGCGGAGTCCATCTCTAGGCCCCTGGCTGAAGTATCAGAACCAAGAACTGGGACTTCCTGCTCAGCCGTGTGGCTGTGATGCAGTAAAGGACCTCATCACTCGCTCCGGGAACTTCTTCAAAATCGACTTATCCGAACCACAGATTTCCCCAACAGACCCCTTCCAGGACATGCGATTGCTCAAGTGGGCGGAGCATTTGCCCACCAAACAGCTGTGTCTTTATCAAAACTCCTCCTAGATCCTTGCCTTACTGTGTCCGTCAGACCTGTGCTGTTACAGTGAGAGCTTTGCGCGATCCCGCTATGATCTCCCCATTGAAAGACCCGCCTTAAACCACTGGTGACGCGTAGTGGGCCGAAGGGTGCCCCCCCACAAAGATATGTCCATGTCCTAACCCCTGGACTCTGTGAGTGTGGCCTTATTTGGAAAAAAGGGCTTGGTAGCTGTTACTAAGGATCTGGAGATGAGGAGATCATCCTGGATTATCCCGATGGGCCCCAAATCCAATGACGAGCGTCCCTCCAAGACACACAGACAGAAGAGGAAGCAGTGTGACCACAGAGGCAGCGACAGGTGTGGGACCGGCACCTGCCCAGAAACGCTGGTGCCACCAGAGTCAGAAGGGGCCTGGAACAGATCCACCCCCAGAGGGAGCGTGGCCCCGCTGGACTTGGACTTCCGGCCCCCAGGACTGTGACGGAAGAAATTTCTGTTGTCTTAAACCTCCTAGTTTGTGGAAATTTGTTAGGGAAGCCACAGGAGACAAGTATAACAGCTAACGGTCAACTCATGTTGACGTGTCCAAAACTGAGCCCCAGGTCTTCCTCTGAGGCCCCGGCACCCAGAACCGTCCCCTCTGCGTTGATGTCGTCTCCTGTTTGCAGCTGCTCACGATAAAACCTTGGAGACACTCTTGACTCTTTCTCTAAGATTTCACAGCCAAACCATCAGGAAATCTTGTAGCTCCAGCTTGGAAAATATGAACCCAGAATCGGAGAGGCAGGATCTCTGCCTCCACCTGCTGGATTAGCAGGTCCTCCTGCTGGTCTGTCTCTCTCTCTCTGCCCTTTTTCTCCCACGTGCTCTCATTCATCCCATTCCAGCCTCTGTGCCGTCCCTCTAACACCCCAGGGCCTTTGCACAGACCACTTCATCTGCTTAGAGCACACTTCCTTGACGGCTGGATGGCTCAGCCTCTCTCCCCCATCGAATCTTTGCTCAAATGTCACCTCTCTCAATAAATTCTCTCTTGACCACTCATTCCAAATACCAACCCTGCCGCCAGCGTTCCCCATCATTTTTATCCTGCCCTGTTTTCGCCATAGCCCGTAACACCTTCCTTCGTGCTCTGCCCTTTATTTATGTGCTGTGTTTGTTTATTGTCTGTGTCTCCCCTGCTAGAATGTGAACTCAGGACCAGCAGGCATTTTCACTTTCTTTATTCTCCCATCTATCACCCAGAAGTGTGCCAGACTCAGTGAATATTTGTTGAATAAATAAGTAGGGGGGAAACAGTGTCACCTGTTTCTTTCGTAATAGAGTGCATTTGTGGGGATGACAAAATAGATGGCAGTCGTGTGGTCACCAAGACGAATTGTCTGTGGTGTATTTGAAATATGAAGATCTTCAGCGTTGCTTAGCTGGTTGGCCTTTTTTCCCTCTTATCAGCTACATTGAGAAGCCTCTGCAGTTTGTAGAACAGCAGCATTTTTCTCCCGAGTGTGGGCCAGGATAACCACTGTCAAAGGCGAGAACGTCTGTAGCCCCTGCACACACTCCCGAGAATAGGCCAGGTTAGGCTGCGGCAACAAACAGCCCCAAAACTTCAGTGGCTGAAGATGGAAAGGGCTGGTGTCTTAGTTGCCCCAGAGTGCCTGGGGGACCTCGGTGACCGTCCAGGCAGCTGCCCTCCGTGTGATGGCCCATTCTTGTGCCTCCATGGTGAGTGCTGCCACGGTCACATGGGTGGGGAAGAGGGCCCTGGAGCCCCTCCTACAGGCATTTAAATACTGCCACCAGCAAGTGACATGTTTCACTTCTGCCAGAGCCTGTCCCGTGACCTCAGAGGCACCTGGGCCAGAAAGTAGGGGACCCAAAGGCCGACGGGCCGCAGCGCCCATCCCACGGTGAGTGAAGCTGAGTGTCACACAAACGATGTTTTAACTCTGTCTTCGTATAGTTTGTCAATTTTTCTAATAAACAGCTGCTCTGTTTCTTACTAACCTGGAAGAACTCTTTATACAATCCGTCAGCCCTTAGCTTCTGATATAAGTGGCCAACACGGTGTCACAATCTGACTTCGCCGTTTGACTTGCGTGCTGTTTTATGCCATGCAGATTTTAACACTTTTATTGTAATATAAAACATGGGCGCAGAAAAACACACAAAAGAGACACACAGCTTCATGAGTGATTTTAAGGCAGACGCCCTTGTGCAGGACACCCGGGTCGTGAATGGCCTCCGAAACCCTCCATCTACATGGGCTGCAAGTCCTCTCTCACCCCACAGAGGGACCACCCTTCTGGCTTGTACGGCCATCACTTCCTTGCATTCCTTCCTTTTTTTTTGATCTCTGTCAAATCCTTTTTGCTGTGTATATTTCAGGTCTTTTCATTTTTAAAGAGATAACATCGTATGCCTGTAACCAAAGGCCCCCACATCTTCCCTCTGACCCTTCTCCCTTCCCCTCCCCATAGGCAGATGCTCTCAGAAATTGGTATGCGTCATTCGGGGGCCTGTTTTTACGTTTTTTGCTATTAATACACAGAGGTATTTCCATGACTTTTATAGGGCATTCTTTTCCATTTCTACAGCCCCATATATTGAAGGCAGCCTTCTGTACAAATCTTTCTGCATGTTTCTTCATTCTGTACTGTTTCTCAGATTCATCCACATTGACATGTGTGGCTCTAGTTCCTCTGTTTAACTGCTACGTAATATTCCACTGGGTGAAGAAGCAATCTGTTTATCGGTTCTCCCACTGATGGGCACTTAGCTCGTTTGCAGTTTGAGGCACTCACCAGCAACACGGCAGGCAGTACCCCCATACATGTCTGTCTCCTGGGCTCGTGGGCAAGGGTTTCTTGGGCGTGTTCCTAGGGCTTCCTTGCATTTCTGGAAAAGACTGATTCACCCAGAGTGCGTCCCCAGGACCCTATAACTCAGTCTTGTCCACTTTAAAAATTATGTTCAAGTCTCAGTTCATCTCGGGATTTCCCTTCGCTCCCTTTTTCTTGCAGTTTCACTGTGGAAACTCCAGGGTGTTTTTGGCCGACGGCATGCCCTTCAGCAGGATGCTCCAGTCTCTGTGTTTCCTGCAAAGTGGCATCTGGATCCAGAGGCTTGATTAGACCCTCATTCGATCTCTTTGGCAAGACTCTAGGTGGTGTCTCCCCCTCCACTTGCATGGGCTAGAATCCCCAGTGCATTGTGAAATCACAGTAACAGTGAGAGCAGCCATCATTAATATGTTACCGACTTCAGTGGAAATGCTTCTGGGGGATTGCTGTTAAGAATGACCCTGGAGAAACTACAAATAGAACTACCATACGACCCAGCAATCCCACTACTGGGCACATGCCCTGAGAAAACCATAATTCAAAAAGAGGCATGTACCACAACGTTCATTGCAGCTCTATTTACAATAGCCAGGACATGGAAGCAACCTAAGTGTCCATCGACAGATGAATGGATAAAGAAGATGTGGCACATATATACAATGGAATATTACTCAGCCATAAAAAAGAAACGAAATTGAGTTATTTGTAGTGAGGTGGATGGACCCAGAGTCTGTCATACTGAGTGAAGTAAGCCACAAAGAGAAAAACAAATACCGTATGCTAACACATATATATGGAATCTAAAAAAATGGTTCCGATGAACGTAAGGGCAGGACAGGAATAAAGACACAGACATGGAGAATGAAGTTGAGGACATGGAGAGGGGGCAGGGTTAACTGGGTTGAAGTGAGAGAGCGGCATGGACATATATACACTACCGAAGGTAAAGTAGATAGCTAGTGGCAGCAGCTGCATAGCACAGGGAGATCAGCTCGGTGCTTGTGACCACCTGGAGGTGTGGGATAGGGAGGGTGGGAGGGAAACGCAAGAGAGAAGGGATATGGGGACATATGTATATGTATAGCTGATTCACTTTTTTATACAGCAGAAATTAACACAACAATGTAAAGCAATTATACTCCAATAAAGATGTTTTAAAAAAAAAAGTATACCTCTCGGCATACATGTGTCAAAAAAAAAAAAAAATTCTGCTTTTCTAAAGCAGGGGTTGGCGAACTTGTATAATGGGCCAGAGAGTAAATATTTTAGATTTGCCATATGATGTCTATTGTATCTACTCAGCTCAGTCATTGTAGCCAAAAAGCAGCCACAGTAAAATGTAAATAAAGGAGTATAACTGTGTTTCAATAAAACATTATTTATAGACAAGGAAAAAATAAAAATAATAAAATAAAACATCTTCTTGCTATTTAAAAAAAGAAAGAATGACCCTGGATTTTTTTATTATTATTATTTTTGGCTGCGTTGGGTATTCGTTGCTGCGTGCGGGCTTTCTCTAGTTGCGGTGAGCAGAGGCTACTCTTTGTTGTGGTGCGCAGGCTTCTCATTGCGGTGGCTTCTCTTGTTTCAGAGCACTGGCTCTAGGTACGCGGGCTTCAGTTGCGGCACACGGGCTTAGTTGCTCCACAGCATGTGCGATCTTCCTGGACCAGGGCTTGAACCTGTGTCCCCTGCATTGGCAGGCAGATTCTTAACCACTGCACCACCAGGGAAGTCCCTGACCCTGGATTTTGAGCTGGGGTAAATATGTTTTAATAGGTGCCTGTGGTGGATAAGGTAGTATCCAGCTATCCCTATTTCTTTGGATGCCTTTTATAAAATTAGAATGGATGTTGAAAATGTTTAAATACCCTTTTAGCATAAAATGAAGTTGAACTTTTCCTTTCCCTTTAAATTATATTATTTTATTAGATTTCTTCTAATTGGATTGTTTTTATATTCCATAATAAAGTACTTGGTCATGATGTATTTGAAAATGTTAGTAGATTCATTCACTCGTATGATATTTTATTTAGAAATTTTGCATCTACATTCATGAGTGAAAGTAGCTGACAGTTTATTATTGTTGTTACCATTATCATTCGTGGTAACTAGTGATGGTTGTATCCTGTCTGCTACTATTGCAGTCTGTTGGGTATTAATATCAAGCTTATGCTCTTTTCATGAAAAGAATTTGAAACATTTCCTTCTTTTTCTGGTCACCAGCTGCTTGGCTAAAGTAGATCTGGTAATTGCCCCAAGAAGGACTCATAGGATGATATTTTCTTAGCAAGAGGCATTTTCGTGGTAGTGTTTACACTTCAAGGATGGTTTGGCTGGATGTAAAATCATGGCGCACACCCTCTTTCCATGGGAATATTGTAAGGATTTCTCTCTCTCTCCGTCTCTATCTCTGTCTCTCTGTCTCTGTCTCTCCCTCTCTCCCCCCTCCCTCCCTCCCTCCCTCTCTCTCTCTCTCTCTCTCTCTCTCTCTCTCTTGGCTTTGAGTGTTACTGTGAAAACATCTGAGACCTACTTGGACTTTTTCCTTCTAAGAGTCTTCCTTTACTTGCATGGCTGCCCAAAGGAATTTTTTCTTTATCTTTGAAGTTTAGTAACAAACTAGAAACGTTTCAGTGTTGAATGCTTTGAGTCATGTAGTACGTTCTTTCGTTACATAGATTCACGTCTTCTTTTACTTCAAAGAAGTTTTCTTGAATCGTATCTTCTAATAGTTCTCGTGTTCCTGTCTGGGTTTCTTCCTCAGGGACTCCAATTACCTGGATGTAGCAGTCACCTTTCATAGCTTGTGCACCGTTCCCTCCATACCCTGTTTTAAAATGGTCTCTTTTTGGTTTTTCCTTTTTTTTTTTTTTTCTGCTTCTTATGTCAGCTGTAGACCACAGCTTTATTATTTTTTATTATCTTTATTTTGGGCGGTATTTACTGTGGCAGTCTCCCCTTTCTCCTTCCAACTCCATCTACGTTTCCAAAATGGTTTTACTCTTTTCTTCTACTTCTTTCCCAAGTGCTGTCAGCTTTTGCTTTATCCCTCTTTCTCTCTCACTTGAGATTTTGAATATTTTACTTATCGTCTTCCTTAGTTGCAGTTGTTTCATTAATTTTTTGAAAAAAAAAATGCCTGGTGAAATGTTTGTTTGCAATTTTCTCGTGTATACTCTGGTGTGGTCGGCAGGATAATGACCCCAGTCCCCGCCAAAGGTAGTCACGTCCTAATTAGTGGAAACCGTGCATACGTTACGTTATATGATAAAGGGGAGTAAATGTTGCAAATGGATTCATGTTGCTAATCAGATGACCTTAAAATGGGGAGATGACCCTAGATTATCTGGTGGGGCTTAAGGTACTCACAGGGGTCCTTAAATGTGGAAGCAGGAGGTAGAAGAGGTCAGGGTGGTGCAACATGATAAAAAACTCAACTGGCCATTGCTGGCGTTAAATGTGGAGAAAGAGGCCGTGAACTAAGGAAAGCAGGCAGCCTCTAGAAGCTGGAAAAGACAAGAAAACACTTCTCCCCTCAGCCCTCCAGAAAGGAACACAGCCGCACTGGCATCTCCATGTTAGCCCATTTTGTGACTCCTGGCCTTCAAAATAAGCCACTTGTTTTGTGGTAATTTGTTACAGCAGCAACAGGAAACTAATGCACTTGCAGAGTATCTGAGTGACTCTTTGTGGAACGTTTGGCTGCTGTCTTTCTCACTTTTTCCTCTTAGTCTGTTTAGGTAGATGTTGTGCTGCTTCGGTATATTTTTATGACTCATTACCAAATGAGTTAGGGCTCTGTACCAACCACCGTCCAGACAGTCCTGTAGGTGGGAAGGGACGTTCAGGTAGCCTTCTAGCCTTGCAGGGTCTCGTGACGCAAAGTCTTGCCTTTTGTCCACTGCAGCAAGAACAGACTTCTTCCTGTCGCGTGGCATGTCTTCATGATCCTTTGTGTAGACTTCTGTACGTTGGAGTGGTTCCAGGGGGAGCATTTGTCACCCTTCATTTCTCTGGCCACATTGCAGCAGCAGGTGAAAAGCTTTTGCTCATCAGTTCTCTTACCTTACAGAACTGCATTTTTGCTGGTATTTTCCGAGACTTGCAGCACCTGGACTGTCACCATTTGGGTCTCTCCTCAGCGTCTCCGTCTCCTCCTGCTCTAGGAGGAGCTCCATTGCTTTTGTCAGCATTTTACCTCTATGCTAGAGTTTATCTTCACTGGCTGAAAATGAAGTGTGCATTTTTTACTTTTTTTTTTTTGAACTATGGGGGAAATTGAGTTTCATAGATATGTTCATAAGATAATTCTCCTCTGAATTTTTAACAAGTGTCTCAATTGACTGAAAGAAATCTTTGGGCCACACTTTGAGAAACATCTAGAAATTTTTCATCATTGAAGGGAGAGACTTGATCTGGAATCAAAGATAAGTTCCAGCCCAGCTAGCACCTTGCACCATGCTTGGCAAATACAAATGGCTCCATAAACTGTGTGGACCAAATGGGGTTTTTTTTTTCTAGTTCTTCTGCAAAGGAAAATCCTACAGGCAAAATTTTTTGTTTGTTTGTTAAATCAAAAACTAACAAAAGGGCTTCCCTGGGGGTGCAGTGGTTAAGAAACCACCTGCCAATGCAGGGGACATGGGTTCAAGCCCTGGTCCGGGAAGATGCCACAGAGCAACTAAGCCCGTGAGCCACAACTACTGAGCCCGTGCTCTAGAGCCTGCGAGCCACAACTACTGAGCTTGTGAGCCACAACTACTGAAGCCTGCGCGCCTAGAGCCCATGCTCCACAACAAGAGAAGCCACCGCAGTGAGAAGCCCGTGCACCGCAACAAAGAGTAGCCCCTGCTCGCCACAACTAGAGAAAGCCCACGTGCAGCAACAAAGACCCAATGCAGCCAAAAATAAAATTAATTATTTTAGAAAAAGAACAATTATTATTAAAAAACAACTAATAACATGTCAAGTAAGGTAGTTTAGCCCCAGCCACTAGCCAGATGAAGTGCTATTTATGAAGGCAGCTCTTAGGTTCCTGGTGAGAAAAGATCAAAGGCAAGTCCAATGGCCCTGTTTACCCAAAAATATCTCTTAGTCAATCTTCAGGGCTTGAAAACTCTCACCACTCAGTGGGCTAAAAAGTAAGGAGGGAGGAATTGTCTCTAAAAGTACATGAGAGGGGCTTCCCTGGTGGCACAGTGGTTGAGAGTCCGCCTGCCGATGCAGGGGACGCGGGTTCGTGCCCCGGTCCGGGAAGATCCCACATGCCGCGGAGCGGCTGGGCCCGTGAGCCATGGCCGCTGAGCCTGCGCATCCGGAGCCTGTGCTCCACAACGGGAGAGGCCACAGCAGTGAGAGGCCTGCGTACCGCAAAAAATATATATATACATATAGTGCATGAGAATGCCTGATGAAAAAGAACAGCCCTGCATCAAGCCCTACTGTGAGATGAGGGAGGAGCAGTCTGTGTTTATAGTAGCAGGAAACAGCTGCTGATGAAAAACATCTTTGATTAATTCGTTAAAGGACCAAAGACTGACATGTAAGACTTGATACCATAAAGCTCCTAGAAGAAAATGTAGGGAAGAGCTCATCAATATTGGTCTCGGGAATGAGTTTCTTTAACATGATTCCAAGAGCACAAGCAGCAAAAGCAAAAATCCACACAGGGGACTACATCCAACTCCAAAGCTTCTGCCCAGCAAAAGAAACAATTCACAAAATGAAAAGAGAGCTTACAGAATGGGATATTGTTGAAAACCATGTATCAGGTAAGGAGTTAATAGATAACTATATCCAAAATAGATAAAGAACTTACAGAACAATAACAGAAAACAAAGTCTGATTAAAAATGGGCAGGAGGGGCTTCCCTGATGGCACAGTGGTTAAGAATCCACCTGCCAATGCAGGGGACACGGGTTCAAGCCCTGGTCCAGGAAGATCCCACATGCCGCGGAGCAACTAAGCCCCTGCGCCACAACTACTGAGCCCGTAAGCCACAACTACTGAGCCTGTGCTCTAGAGCCCGTGAGCCACAACTACTGAGCCTGTGCTCTGGAGCCCGTGAGCCACAAATACTAAACCCACATGCCACAACTACTGAAGCCCGCACACCTGGAGCCCGTGCTCTGCAACAAGAGAAGCCACCGCAATGAGAAGGCCGCGCACCTCGGCGAAGAGTAACCCCCGCTCACCACAACTAGAGAAAGCCCGCACGCAGCAACGAAGACCCCGTGCAGCCAAAAATAAATAAATAAATTTTTTAAATTTTAAATTAAAAAAAAATGGGCAGGAGAATGAAATCAATAGACATTTTTCCAAAGAGGACATCCAGATGGCCACAGGCATATTGAAAGACGCTCAGCATCACTAATCACCAGGGAAATGCAAATCACAACCACAAGGAGGTATCACCTCACACCTGCTGGAGTGGCTGTCATCACTAAGCATCTGTGTTGTGCCAGGACTATGTGGTCAGATTTATCAAAACTGAGAGCTAGTCTCAAATTTGTTTAGACAATAAGTAAACGTGATACTGATAAGAGAGCGTGTGCCTTGTGAGTAACGGTGGTTTTTCTCTACTTTTGATCAGAATACCATTCATGGAATATCTAACGTTGGCATTACTACTCTGGAAAGAGTTACAAATGCCGAGTCCTCCCGAACTTGTCCTTTATTCACATGGCTGGTGTGATGTGCTGAATTGTGTGCCGCTCCCACCTCAACATTAATATGTTGGCGTCCTAACCCCCAGTTCCTTAGAATAGGACTGTATTTGGAGACGGGGTCTCTAGAGAGGCAATGATGGTACAATTAGGTCACTAGGATGGGCCCTAACCCACTATGACTGGTTATAAGAAGAGATTAGGACACAGACACAAAGAGGGGTGACCACGTGAGGACACAAGGAAAAGACGGCCATCTGCAAGCCAAGGAGAGAGGCCTCAGAAGGAACCAACCCTGCTGACACCTTGACCCTGGACTTCCAGGCTCCCGAACCGTGAGGAAATCAATTTCTGAGCCCGAACAAACAGGCGGGGCCCCCGTCACAGAACATCATTGCTAAGCATCACCTGACTGCATCCTTGGAAAATCTTGTTCTCCTCACGTCAGTCTCCCACTGTCATGCTTTTCTTTGACCTTCTTGTAACAAACCCCTAAAGAAATAATAAATATCTTGAAACCCAAGACTGACATGAGCGGACAACTTGGATAAATTTATGTCAAGATACCGACAGAGGCCTGCCTTGCAGACAGGATAATGAAGGTGGATATTCCCAAGTTCTGTCTGGGTTTCTACGAAGCTTCTGACTTACTCCTCCCCCTCCCGCCAACAGCAGGGGTTTACAGAAGAAAGGTCAGCTGGGATTATGGGCTTTTTAACCTAATGCAATCAATGACAGCGACCTCTCCAAGTTTACTTCCAACTCAAAAAAGATGGGCAATTATACGAAATTTATGCTCAGCTAAGAAGAAAAGCAATTATAATGATTTTTGCATGCATTTGAATATTGATGCATTCCCCACAGGTGTATGGAAGCTCATTAGCATTTCCATTAATATTAGTTAACGTGATTAATATTTACTTCTCCGTGCCAGGCACCGTGCTCGGTGCTGCAGACAGAAGAGATCTGGTGCGGGGCTTAGTGGAGCTTAGGGTCTCGTGAGAGAACCAGACGCTGATGAAACAAAAACAAAGATGCTTCACAAACTGTGATAAGCCTGATGAAGGAAAAGGCGGGGCACCCTGAGAGGGTGGGGCTGGGGGAGGGGCAGACCCAAGCGGAGACCCACGTGAGCTGCATCTGAGAGAAAGTCTGAGCACAGAAAAGCATCGCAGTGGGGAGACAGCCTCCCCTGGGTCACTCTGTAGCCATTCAGGGCTCCGTAGCCTGCTGGAAAGACTCCTAACTTGAGAGTAAAAGCAATGGGATGGAGTGTGTGTGTGTGTGTGTGTGTGTGTGTGTGTGTGTGTGTATAAATTCATCTATTTATTTATTTTTGGCTGCATTGGGTCTTCGTAGCTGTGCGCAGGTTTTCTCTAGTTGTGGTGAGCGCGGGCTTCTCATTGCGGTGGCTTTTCATTGCAGCGGATTCTCGTTGCGGAGCCTGGACTCTAGGCGCTTGGGCTTCAGTAGTTGTGGCTCGTGGGCCCTAGAGCGCAGGTTCAGTAGTTGTGGCTTACAGGCTTAGTTGCTCTGTGGCATGTGGGATCTTCCCGGACCGGGGCTCGAACCTGTGTCCTCTGCATTGGCAGGCGGATTCTTAACCACTACGCCACCAGGGAATCCCTGTGTGTCTTTTTAAAGCAGCTTTATTGGGCTACAATTCATCCATTTAAAGTGTACAGGATCAGTGGCTTCCCTGCCCCCATCGTAGCCCCTGGCAACCACTAATCTAGTTGCCATCTCTATGGATTTGCTTATTCTGGGCATTACCTGCAAATGAAATCATACAGTGCGTGGTCCTTTATGACTAGTTTCTTTCGGTGAGCATCATGTTTTCAAGGTTCATCCATGTTGTAGCATGTGTGTCAGTTCTTCATTCCTTTTTATGGCTGAATAATATTCCATCATATGAACAGACGACATTTTGTGTATCCTTTCATCCATCAGTGGACACTTGGGTTGCGTCTACCTTTAGGCCACTGAATAATGCTGTGCGAACACGAGTGTGCGAGTTTTCACGTGGATGTACATTTTCATTTCTTATGGGTATACAGGAGTGGAACTGCTGGGTCATACGGTAACTGTGGTCAGTCCTGCAGCCACCAGACTGTTTCCCTCAGCGGCTGCACCATGGTCCGTTCCCACCAGCAGCGGATGAGGGTTCCAGCCTCTTCGCATCCTCGTGGACACTTGTTGTCAGACTGTTCGATCTACCTGTTCTGGAGGGTGTGAGGGGTATCCCACTGTCTTTGAGTGCTTTTAAGCTCAGAGATGCCAGGACCGTCCAGGGCTGTGGTTTAGTGCTACCCTTCTCAAACTTGAACGCTCGTCAGCATCACACAGGGAGATTAAAATGCAGAAGACGGGCTCTGCTCCACTGTCTGACTCGGCAGGTCTGGGGTGGCCGGGAACTGCATTTCTAATGAGTTCTCAGGTGACGCTGCGGCTCCAGAGACCACACTTTGAGAACCACTTTGCCAAACTACTGACGCTGTGGGTAATCATTACTCAAATCCATTTCCCCCGCCTTCAGTAATTAAGGTCGTCTACCGAAGACTTGCACGTCCTCCAAGCAGCATGGAGCCTAAACAATAAGCTGTTTGCCGGAGTTGTGGTCCAGGAGGTCGGAGTCAGCTGTATCTGGTTACAGCTGAGCCGGTGAAGACCCTCCAACTGGGCATGCGCGAGTGTCCGCTCCGTGACCTTTTGACGTCAGAGGACGGAAAACTCCACCCTCAGGTCGTGCTGAGGGCCGTGGTTAGTTACGCCTGCGCAGAACGACCTCGACCCCACCTTTTCCCATCCCCTCTCCCCAGGCTCCCCACGCCTCCACTGCCCTGCTGCTTCATTCTTCATCCCACAGACACCCCAGCCCCTCACCTTCGGGGCGCTGATCTGAGACCTGTTCTGTCCCCTCGCTTGGCTGCCTTGCCGAGAGCCCCGTCTGTGCTGCAAACCCGGGCACCGCAGCGTTTGGGCTTGCTGTGCGCGGGCAAAACAAACCTAGTTGGCTAACAGCTTTGAGAAAGGAAGCAGGAGTGGGTTGAGTTGAGAAGCGAGTGGGAGGTGAGGGAAGAAAGGCAGAGACAAGGCAGGAAATGGAGAAGGAGCCGCAGGGAACGGAATGAGGCGTCGAGACTTGCCTGCGTCAAATGCAAAGACCTGCCCCTGGATGCTCGCAGCAGCTTCACCGAAGTCGCCAAGAACTGGAAGCAGCCACGGTGCCCTCAGCAGGTGCATGGATACGCATGGTTCATCCAACCCACGCATTATCATTCAGCACAGAAAAGAAACGAGCTGTCACGCCGTGGACAGGCGCGGCGGAACCTTCAGTGCGTGTCACTGAGCCAAAGCAGCCGGACTGAAAGGGCCGCAGACGGTGAGGCCAACCGCATGACATTCCGGAAAAAGTGAAACTCTGTAGACAGTCGAAAGATCAGCGGTTGCCAGGGGTTGGGAGCAGGAAGGAGGGAGGGATGGATAAGTGAGCACAGAGGAACTTCAGGGCGGGGAGAGGACTCTGGCGCAGGCCCGATGGATGCATTTGTCGAAACCCATGGATTGTTCGATGCCCAGTGAAACTGCACTCAGTTAATGACAAGGCAGCAGTATTGGTCCATCAGTCATAGCACACGTCTTGCACAGATAAGATGTGAACAACAGGGGGGAATGAAGGAGGGGCTCAAGGGCACAGGGGAGGGTCAGGCCCTGATCTGGGCCTCCCCCCACCACCAGGGGCAGCAGCTGGAAAGGAGGAGGCAGCCCAGGCGTAGGGCCCTTGTGGGCACAGCCTGGGAAAGTGAAGGAGTCTCGCACTGGCCGCTTCCGTTTTCTAGGTGGAGAAGGATGCAAAGTTATTGTCTTAAAATGGGGCGGGGCGGTGGGGGGGGGAAGGATGCGGGGCTTGAGAGTCAGAGCAAACGTGGGATCACAGACACAGGAGCTGATGAGAGGACCTGGTGGGCGTGCTGGGGGCACGGAGGGCCTGGCCCTTAGCCGGTCACGCTGGCCGCGTGCAGACGCAGGAAGTCTGTACCTCACACCCTCTGCATCTGTTTTTGTTGCTTTTTGGCCGTGCCGTGTGGCATGTGGGATCTTAGTTTCCCGACCAGGGATCGAACCCAGGCCCCCTGCATTAGGAGCGCAGCGTCTTAACCACTGGACACCCGGGAAGCCCTTTATGTGCATCTTAAAGGTGCCTTTGGGCTCCTTCCTCCTGAGCTCCCCTCCCCCGTCGGGGGGTGGGGCCGGAAAGACCCACCATCCCAGGGATGTGCTTCTTCCCTTCCTTGTGTTTTCCCCCAATGGTGAGCATCCTTCTGGCACTGACTCACCACATATTAATGATTTGTTTTGGGGACCGTTTCGACTCCAAGAGGCCCTGGAGGCCAGCTCAGTGCTGCCTTCATGTTTTTCTACCAAGTGTCTGGCGGCGTTGAGTTGTTACCTTAGCGTTTTGTCTCAAATCCAAGTATTTGACTTTCGTCAATTAGGAGTGAACGTTCTCCCACGTCCTTGACGGCAAACACGCACTTCGTCAAGGGGTCATCCTGGCCCTGGTGTCATGACGAAGAGTCGTTTCTGGAGGAACAGATCTGGGCAGTTGTGCTCACGTTTGATTCTGCCTGGTTCTCAGAATAAGTGCTGCCCTACTTTTTTTAATTTTTTTTTAATTTTTTTTTTTTTTTGCGGTACGCGGACCTCTCACTGTCGTGGCCTCTCCCGCTGCGGAGCACAGGCTCCGGACGCGCAGGCTCCGCGGCCATGGCTCACGGGCCCAGCCGCTCCGCGGCATGTGGGATCTTCCCAGACCGGGGCACGAACCCGCGTCCCCTGCATCGGCAGGCGGACTCTCAACCACTGCGCCACCAGGGAAGCCCTAAAATTTATTTTTTATTGAGGTGAAATTCATATCACATAAAATTGCCCACTTTAAAATGAACAGTTCAGTGGTATTTAGTACGTCCACAGGGTTGGATAGCCACCACCTCTAATTCTAGAACTTATCTCAAAAGGAGACCCTGTCCCCTCAAGCAGTCGCTCCCCGTTCCCCCACCCCCGAGCCCTCCGCCAGCGGATCATGACAGATGCTAGTCTGCTTTCTGTCTCTGTGGATTTGCCGATTCTGGACCTTTCGTATTAACGGAATCATATACTATGTGGCCTTTTGTGTCTGGCCTCTCTCACCTAACATGTCTTCAAGGTTCATCCATGCCATAGTGTGAAGCAGTATTTTTTTTTTTGGCATGAATGAATAATATTCCATTGGGTGTGTAACTATGTCATCCATTCATCTGTTGGACCCTTGGGTTTATCTACCTTTGGGGTTATAACTAACGATGCTGTGAACACACGTGTAGACGCCCTGCTTTTGAACAGACACGGGCCTGTGCCACTTCTCCACTCACCTCCACCCCGTCCTTCTATCCCCTCCAGACTCCCAGCCCAGTTACCACCAACACCCCCGCCAAGCCCTGAGGAAAGGGAGAATGGAGTCACAGGGGCCCTGCCGCTCGCGGACAGTGTTTCCAGACCTTTTCCTATGTACTTCTATTTACATACACGAACGTGCAACTGAAAGAAACACTGTGTTTATATGAGAGAGAGGGGGTGAAAAGAAAACATCGATGAAATGATTCTGGACCTTTCGTATGGTAATTTGCTTTTTATTTTCCTAACGCTTTGTCTCAGTGGTCTGTCCACAGTAGTACACACAGATGCACTTAATTATTTTTAGCTGCTGCAAAATCGCCCCGCGTCCCAGTCACTGCTGCTTAATGAGCTCCTCTCCTGTTGATGGGCACGTAGGAGGTTTTCCATTTTTCACTCTGCCAAGTCATTTTGCTACAGACATCGTTTAAACGCTTCCTCTTGTAAAAGTGCCACGATTTCTGCTGGGTTGACTCTGAAAGAGGTCTCGGTCACTGGGAATGTGCATTTTTAGTTTGAATAGAATCTAACAGTTGCCCCCCTCGTCCCCAGTGCTTGTCCCAACACGCCCCTAGGAGAACCTGGCTCCCTGTTCTTTTGTCAACACCCTGCGTTCTCCAACTTGATGCTATTGCAAATCTCGTGAGGAAAACAGTTCTGAGTTGTTTTCATCTCCATCTCCCTGGATGCCAAGCCACATAATGGTCTGTGGATTGGATGAAGGCAGTGGTTCTCAACCAGGGGCGACTGTATCCCCTCCAGCAACAACGTAGCAAAGTCTGGAGACATATTCGGTTATCATGCTGGGGGAGCAGTGCTCCTGGCATCTAGCGGGCAGAGACCAGGGATGCAGCTGAACATCCTACAGTGTACGGGACACCCCACAACAAAGAAGGTCAGTGAGGCCAAACCTGAGAAACCAGAGAGAAGGCAAGTACAGCGTACGAAACCTATCCCTGTAACTGAGCGCGCCCTAGAACAAGGTGTGCGGTTTTCATAGAAAATGATGATGATGAGACATTTCTCAGCAAAACCTCATCTGCATACACGAGCGTCGGAGCGCTGCCCTCTAGTATGAAGTACACAGCCACAATGGCAGTGAGGACTTCCTCTCCACGGTGATTAGCCGTGCGATTGCCCACATGTAATTCAGCATTACATGAATTGAGCGATAAGAACCAGGTCAGTGGGATTTGCAGACCACAGTCCCTCACGGAGTCACAGTGCCCTTCTGTCATTTCCTGTCGCTCTCCTGCCCGCTCTGTGCTGGGCACATGTCCCTACCTGAACGATTCCAAGCATCCCTTCACTTTTTGTGCCTCGCCTTTATTTCACAGGCAGGTATTCGAAAATGCCCATTAAATTATTCAACGTTTTCTGCTACATAATGAAAATGTTTTCCCCTCCACTTTCCCAAATCATCTTAAGGGAAGGAATTAACTGTTTAGGAAACAAATATTTATGCATATGATTCCTGACCTCTGCCTCTCTTCAAATGTTAAAGGGAAATTCTGCACCAACCTGACAAAGACGAACCTTAAAAACAAATTTCACTGCATAAAAATCCCCAGGATTAACTTCCATGGGCAAGAGCTTGGAAAGGGCCCAAGGGTTTCTGTCATGAAATTCAGAAAATAATCAAAAGAACAAACATGAGGAACAATAATGGGCCAAAATATTTCCTCCTCCATAAGCTTTGTTAATAATTCCCGTATATACGCCCACACGCTTCCTACAGTGCTGGTTCAGTAAAACACGACGGTCGACAAGCATTTCATAAGGTTGCAGCCTTTTGCTCCCTTTTGACGCATGAGTGAATGTTCATACAGCAGACGGGGGTGGGGACCGGAGGTGGGTTCACCCAGATGGCCCCGTGTTGCCTCAGTTCACGAGGGAACTGAACATCCCAGTCAAGGCTGCTGTCCATTTATGACACGGACCCTCCAGGTGGATTTGAAACAGTCAGTGCTGCTTTTAAAAATGGGCGGGGTGATGCAGAGGCCCATGTGGGAAGCAGCCTCCCAAAGTGCGTTCTCACGTGTGAGTTAATGTGCAGTTGCTGAATTCTACACAGTTGACGAGGAATCTTTCATCATTTCTTGAATAGACCATATTCGCTGATTCCACAGATATTTACATACCCTGGGGTAGACTGAATTACTGGTGTGAATTCTTCCCTCCCTTGTATTGTACATCCAGACGTTCGTGGTGGGCAGGGTATTTCCCCACCACCGGACACTGGCCTTGGCCGTATGTCATGCTTTGGCTAATAGGGTGTTAGCAGGCGAGGTGCTAAGGCTTAAAATGTGCTCATCCAGTTGGGCTACGTGCTGCATGCCTCTGGTGTCCCACGAATCCCAAAATAAGAAGCACAGAGCAGGCAAGCTCTGGCGGAGCAGAGCCAAACCCAGCCTAGATCAGCCAAATCCCCACCAGCCGGCAGACATGGGAGCCAGAAATAAGCGCTTGTTATTGCTAAACGCTTGCCATTGTTCACCAGTGAGTTTGGGGTTGATTTGTTACACAGCGTTATTGTGGCAATAGCTGACCAATACACTCCTATAGTACTCTCAAACTCAGGGTGCAAAGATGAAAAAAGTCTTATAACAGAAGATCCCAGTGTTTAAGGGGCTTGAAGTCGAGTGAGGGGTGCAGACTTGTAAACTGATGCAAAACTGACAGAGGTGCTGTTACAAACGTATGAGCCAGGGTCGTAGGAACCTAGAGGCAGGGCAGGGTGCTGTGCTCCTTCTAAGAGATCATGTTACCGTGTCCAAGCTCGTACTACTCACCACACGACAGGCCAGTAAATCAAGATACGAGTTGCTGGGGCGAGGAAGAGCGACTTTATCTGGAAGATAAAGAACCATCTTAGCCAAGTGAGAATTCAGGCTCCTTTTATACTAAAAAGGGAAGGTGATGTGGCTGGTCGCGGCAGACTTCTTGGTGTCAGGAATCCTTTGTTCCTGCAGCTGTGCACGTAGGTCAGGTCACCGTGTTCCTGTAAACCTCCAACAGGACGAATGTCTTTCTCTGTTCTGCAACTTTTTATCTCGATCTAAATGGAAAAGTGTTATACCCTTAAAGGTCAGAGCCTTGAGAATGGGCTGTCCTGTGGATTTCAGGCTCTAGGCAACATTCTGAACTGGAAGCTAAAGCAACAGGGCACAAAGGTTAAAGACAAAGAAACAGGTCCAGTTTGGCGCCAGCTTTATTCTTCCCTGTTACAGTCAGGGCGCCCTTCCTGGGGAGGGCGGCGCAGACTGACACTTATCAGGCAGCCAAGGGAGGGGAAAGAGCGTTTAAGCAAAAAGCGGGTGCAGTGTCCGTGGGTCTGCTGGCGTTCAGTCTGGCCAGAGTATGGGATGTTAGGGGCAGGTAGATTGACAAATGGGGCCAGAACTGGGGCCCTGTACCCCACACTGCACCCCATTGCAACCAGACCAGTAGCCGCTTCTAAAGTCCTGTGGAAAAAATCTGATGTAAAGACCTGAAAATGATTAAAAAGAGACTTTGAAATAGTGAAAGAAAAATTCAATGTGAAGTGAGTATAATAATAAATGAAATAGCAACCTTAGACAGTGCTGGCGTCTCCAGATGAGACTTGATTTTTCAGCTATGCCTGATGATGGACAAACTGAGGGTCATGGAAGCAGAAAATGTCATCCAGACCTACAGGCTGTGAAAGTCAACAGAGAATTGGAGCAAAACACCAAAAGGATAAAAAGCTTATAAGTGGGCTGAAATCTCCCAGACAGAAAAAGTGTCAGTTGACCGAAATCTAAGCTTCTGCACGCTGGGTGCGATGTCCCCTGCTCACCCTGTCTCGTCGATGACAGCAGTAAGTATCTGAAGAGCTCCCAGGGCTGGTGGCAGGACAGCGTGTTGAAGGATCCTGCAGCCCCAGAAGAGCACCTTGCAGTTCACTACGTCCAGGGTCAACGCCTGGAAGGGTGCCCATGGGAAGGACCGAGGCACAGACTCACCACCCACCAGGGGAGCCCGGCAGCCAGAATAAATGCAGGGAGCAGGCTCAGGTTAGGACAATAGGGCTTGGTGGGGACTGGGGCTCACAGCCCAGAAGGGCAGCTGCTGCTCAAACCCACCCACCTGTGGGCGGGCGGGCTTGAGGACCCTGTAGTGCTGCATCTTCCGATTGTTTTCGGAGGGGTCAGAAATCAAGATTCACTTAAAAGCTGTGTAAAAGCTGTTAACAATTCAAATGAAAACAAACAAAAAACAGATAAGTACTGCATGTGTCCAGTTAAAAACCCGGAAAGATTAAGTCCCAACTGCTGGCCAGCAGTTGAAAGTTTTCATTTAAATCCCAAGGGGTGTGGAAGGGCTCGCCACCAGCGTAGGATCTCGGAAAGAGCCGGATTTTACCTGGAATCCCGGAGCCTCCTCTGCATTGAGGGTCAGACTAGGAGAGGCTTTGTAAAACCTTGGGAGGGAGAACACGAAAGGCAAGAGCAGAAGGTACCAGCTGGCTTCAGAGTATTCGTGAAGCATCTGTGCCAGGTCTTGAGAATAAAATACAGATACGGTGACCATGTTTTCCTCCAAATGTGGCCTTGTGGGATCTGGGGGGCGGGGGTGTTGTTGCTTTGGGGTTTGTAGAAGTATCATACGAAGGAATAAAAACAAAATCGCATTTAGTTATGAATTTACCTGAGGGCTTCCCTGTGTGTTCTGAATACCGGCCTTTTTCACAGTATTATGTCACCGTGAGAACCATTGCAGGGGTCTTAACCATTTCAGAACTTTTCCTTGGTGTATCTGTCAGGGTTCAGTCAGGGAAGCAGGGCCACTATGAGAATTTTGGAACTAGGGGTTTATTCTAGACGTTGGACCTTTACACACCCGGGAAGTGAAGGCTTGGAAGGTGCTTCTGGGAGATCACAGAAAAGTCATTCAGCAGTTTCCCCGGAACATGGAGCAGTGGGCAAGGTGGGTCCTTGGGGGAAATAAAAGAAGTCAAACACACGCGGCAACTTTAGCAGACTTGGCTGGGAATTCCATGGAGAGGATGGTGGGACGCACACCTGGGTGGCTACTGTCCCTCTGGACCGTGGCCAAGGGTCTGCAGGTGAAAAGAGTAGAGGATGCTGTGACATGGAGCCCAAAGGATGTCCGCATCCGCCCCGGGCAGAGTGCAGAGTGTAAGGACCACTGGCCCCGGGGGCACCTTGCGTCTGCCCATTCTGACGTCTGACCGGCAGCTGCTGCTCGTCCCTCCCTCAGATCTCCCATAAATTCTTCTTCCCACCAGCTCTAACCAGAAGCTTATAGGGCGGAGACTGGGAAATGTAGTTCTCAGCCTCGGCCAAGGTGATAGGTAATTCTGCACGCATGGTGAATGCTAAAGTGAAGTTAAAACACTGTATCTAGGTCAGTATAATTTTGAAAGCATATTTAGCACAAGTTATTTTATAAACATTTATTTCATCAAATATAGGGAACTAGGTGGGGTTTTCCAATAAGCTATGCCAAAGCTTGACTTGTTTACTTAAAATTTTAAAATAAAAAATGAATATTGAAATCCACCTTGAATTTCAACTACCTGTTACATCCTAAAAATGGACAAAAGTTGGCGAGATGTTTGAAATTCTTGAATCTTGGATTTCAAAATCGTTAACGGTTTTAAAAACAAAAACGTGTTTTATTTATTTTGGGGGGGGTGGCTTTTTTTTTTTTTACATCTTTATTGGAGTGTAATTCCTTTACCATGGTGTGTTAGTTTCTGCTTTATAGCAAAGTGAATCAGTTATACATATACATATGTCCCCATATCTCTTCCCTCTTGCGTCTCCCTCCCTCCCACCCTTCCTATCCCACCCCTCTAGGTGGTCACAAAGCACTGAGCTGATCTCCCTGTGCTATGTGGCTGCTTCCCACTAGCTATCTACCTTACGTTTGGTAGTGTATATATGTCCATGCCTCTCTCCCGCTTTGTCACAGCTTACCCTTCCCCCCTCCCCATATCCTCAAGTCCATTCTCTAGTAGGTCTGCGTCTTTATTCCCGTCTTACCCCTAGGTTCTTCATGACATTTTTTTCCTTAGATTCCATATATATGTGTTAGCATACGGTATTTGTCTTTCTCTTTCTGACTTACTTCACTCTGTATGACAGACTCTAGGTCCATCCATCTCACTACAAGTAACTCAATTCCGTTTCTTTTTATGGCTGAGTAATATTCCATTGTATATATGTGCCACATCTCCTTTATCCATTCATCCGATGATGGACACTTAGGTTGCTTCCATGTCCTGGCTATTGTAAATAGTGCTGCAGTGAACATTGTGGTACATGACTCTTTTTGAATTATGGTTTTCTCTGGGTAGATGCCCAGTAGTGGGATTGCTGGGTCATATGGTAGTTCTATTTTTAGTTTTTTAAGGAACCTCCATACTGCTCTCCATAGTGGCTGTACCAATTCACATTCCCACCAGCAGTGCAAGAGGGTTCCCTTTGCTCCAAGTGAAAAGATGAGAGAGATGGTTTCAAGCTTGCTGCTGGCATCTCTTCACAAAGAGCACAGCGGAGAGAGATGGGTAGACTCTCCCGGGAAGAGTCAAGTCAGGCGGGACCCTTGCTTCACTCTTTGTGACACGTTTTTGAAAGAGAAAGGAATCTCACTGTGTCATTTTCGATACAAAGACAGCAATTTATGGCTCCTGTAAGGAGCTCCTGAGTGTCATCTAGGGACAAATCTGAAGTCTCCCTATTTCTTTTTTATTCTCCTGTTTAACTTGTGTTTAAAATTGAGCATTCAGTGTGCACCCCACCTTTGAACAGTGGTCTGGTCCATGTATGCTCTAAGCTGTGGCTAAGGACGACAGCCATGTAAAATTACACAATTAAAACGTTTAAAACCATTTAAAACTTTATAGTGGTCAAGCCTGCCTTGGCGGCCTGAGTCATTCCACGACTGACAAAGCAGACGGGGGAGAGATGGCCACAGTCATTCGAGCTCCGGTTGCCCGTCAGGGGACCTGAGGGGCCGGTTTCTACCTTGCCTCATATGGGGCACTGGCCGAGCTGGCAGTCGGACACCAACCAGAACGAGAGATTATAGCCTCCCCTGCCTCAAAAAAAAAGACGGGACATCTGGGCAGTGAGGAACAAAGGCCCAGATCTCAACCAGGCTGACCAATAAAGGTCTTTCCAGTCAAAGCCGGTCCATAACACCTGAGGTAGGCGGCTGTTTCTTCAAACACGCAGACATCGATTCAAAGCTACAAGCAACACAAAGAATCAGGAAAACAAGAGAACAAAATAAATCTCCAGTATCTGACCATGGATGTCCGTGGGCCGTGACACGTGCCCATCATGAAGTGGCACTCAGTGAATGGGGACTGAGAAGATAGAGGGGGGTCATCCCTGAGTACAGGGGAAGATTTGGGGCCAGGTGACTCAAGTCAAACTGGTTTCTTACAAGACAGCATCTATTGCTTTGTATAACCGAAAATCCAAGGGGAGACCTCACCTTGATCCAGGGCTGGTGTCATCAGGCCCAGCCCGGCTCCACTGCTAAGCTCTACTTTCACCATGTTATCTTCTCTACTGACTAGAATCGTCTTTGACTGCAAATAACAAGACATCTGAGCAACAGCTGCTGCATGGCACAGGAGGAGCCTCCGAGAACACTTCTGGCAAAAGCGGGGCCTTCCCTTGTTTGCAGCAACATAAATCAGGTACCTGCCCTGGAGACAGAGGTCCCCCTGAAAGGGAAGGTTGAACGCGAGAAGCAGGGCAGGTGGGACAAAGTGGAAATCACAAAGAGAAGAGAGACTTTTGCTTTGTATAAAACTGCAGGCAAAAAGAAAAGAAAAAATATTAATACATAAAAAATGTCTTAACATATAAAACAACTAATTAGAATATATAACAGAAGAAGTAATTCCCTAAAAAAAAGCAGGAACGTCAACAGCGAAGATAAAATACCTAAGGATAAAATATGCAAGGTCATTATGAAGAAAACTTTAATATGCTCCTGAGGGGCACAAAATAAGCCTAGAATACGTGGGAAAATATGTCACATTCTTACATTGGAAGATCTACATAATAAGATGCCCATACTTCCAAAATTAGTGTGTAAATCTACCATAACCCCAATAGCAATACCAAGAAGGTGCGTGTGTGTGTGTGTGTCCAGTATACACAGCTGATGTCAAGGTGATGTGGAAAACCAGGGAAAAACAGACAGGAACATCTGAAAAAGAAGGGGAAAATCAGTCCTACCAGATATTAAAACAGATTTTAAACTTACCTTCCCTAAAATCGTGTGGCACTAACACGTGAATGGACAGAAAAATCAATGGGACAGAATAAAAAAGTCCAGAAATAGACTCACACATTTATGAGAATTTCATTTATGACAAGGTTGGCATCTCGATCAGTGGTTTTAGAGCAACTGGACGGCCATTCTCACATCCACATAAATAATACGTTAGAACAAAGGTTTAAATTATTTTTTAAAAGGAAACCACAAAAGTAATAAAGAATAATACTCTAGGTTTAAAAAATAATCTTGGATTTGGGGAGCTGTATATCTATGATACTCAGAAACTGTAAGAGAAAAAACCAGATTTGATCACATAATAACAATAATAATCACAACTTCTGTGTGACAGTCCACCCTAAGCAGACTCACGAGACAAACAGCAAACTTAGAAATATATTTGCAAGTTGTATCACAAGGGTCTAAATTCCCGAATAAGAAGACACCAGTCACAAAAACCTTAAAAGGACAAAGGCTATGAAGAGACAGTTCAAAGAGGAAATTTAGTGAGAGAAACCAGTGGACACTTTTGCCATTCTGCCTGGAAATCTTAGCCAGATCCATCCGTTCATTACAGACAGTTCCTGTTTCCCATGTTACCACAGCAACCATTCAGCTAAGCTTTCTGCCACCCCGGAGCCAGGGTCTCCTTCCCACCAGCTCCCACCGGCACGTTCTCAATGGCAGCCCAACCCCTCTGCCCACCACTATATGCACACGTGTGTGCATGTGTATATATATCGCCATGCACATACGTGGATACACACATATATATGTATACACATGTACACATGCACCTGGTTGGTTGTACATAGAAAATATGCCTGGAAATCTATACAGTTGTCCCTCAGTATCCACGGGGCAGGGGTTCCAGGACCCCTGGAGGATACCAAAATCCACGGATGTTCAAGTCCCTTGTATAAGTGATGTTGTACAGTCAGCCCCCTGTCTCTGTAGTTCTGCATCTGCAGATATGGAGAGCTGACCATACACGTGTATGATGACAAACAAGATAAGTTGCATCTGGAGAAAAGAACTAAGTAACATGAGACGGGGGTAGAAGGAAGATTTTCACTCTGTCCTATTTTGTAGCTTGTGAATTTTGAACCACGTAAATGTATTATCTATTCAAAAAGGTGTTATCGGGCTTCCCTGGTGGCGCAGTGGTTGAGAGTCCACCTGCCGATGCAGGGGACATGGGTTCGTGCCCCGGTCCAGGAAGATCCCACATGCCGCGGAGCGGCTGGGCCCGTGAGCCACGGCCGCTGAAAAAAGAAAGCTGTTATCAACTTTGAGGAGGAAAAAGTTTTAACTTTAAAATATATATTTAAGGCTGTTGTATCTTCATGATTGTGAAACAATTATTGTTCATAATGATTTCCATAAAGGAGACCCTCACTAAATGGATGAGAACCCATGAACTTCCCTGAAATGCACAATGATCAATTAAAACATTAGGTACCATTCTATCAAAAACTGGTGTTAAGAGGTGTTCTCAGGAGGAGTAAAGGAAACGCCTCTTCACTTTCTCGGGACATGGAATGGTCAGTTTTTGCTAAGGAGGGATTCTGTCTGGGCCACACCCTTGGGTTTACGGCATGCTGCTAATGAGGCCAGTGTCACGAGGTCAGTATTTCGGGGAGTTGTAAGAAGGACTGCTCACCCCTTCCAGCCATCCTTTAAATCCCAGCCAGTGATCCACGGGGTTGCCCATTAAGAGGGTAAATGTCTCAGTGTAAATCGTTGGTCATTACTGGCAAAAGAACAGAGGCTCTGGGTCCCACTGATGTGGGTCAGTGGTGTCACGGTTTTAATGGGCTTTGCTTCATCCTGCGACGGCAACACTGATCTGTCACAGGGCACCGGTTCACACAGGGAGGCAGCAAAGCCCGGGCAGCCCCTGTGGCTTCCGGTCATCCTCCCTGCTTCCGTCAGCCTCTGCAACGTGTTTGGCGCTAAAACCGGGAGTCAGTGAAACTTGTGTAAGGGATTTGAGGTACAACTGAGTTGGGAAAACGTCGGCCCACGGCGCATGGACAGAGCTGGGTTCTTGGCGAGACATCTCTCTCCTCAGTCTGTTTTACGCACTTATGCCTCTGAGATCCAGGGCCTGTTCTCTGCAGGGTGGGGCTGTGATTCGATCAAAATCCGGATGTTTGATTGTAGATGTGAGGAGTAGACCAGACGCTGGGCTTGGTGACAGTCTAGTCACCCTCCACGTCATGGATTCAGTATGTGGGAATTTGCCTATTCACTAAGATGCACGTGAAACCCCAGGCCAGTACTGACAGTGCTTTCATGGCCATCGTGGACACACACAGAGCAGCAAAAACTTGAGTCTCTGTATTAGTTTACTAGGGCTGCAAGAACCAAATACCGTAGACTGGGGGCTGAAACGACAGAAGTCTGTTGTCTCACAGTCCTGGAGGCTGGAAGTCCAAGGTCAAGGTGTTGGCGGGGTTGTTTTGTCCTGAGGCCTCTCTCCCTGGCTTGCAGACGGCCGCCTTCTCCCTGTGTCCTCACCTGGCCTTTCCTCTGGGCACAAGTGCCCCTGGAGTCTCTCTGCATACTAATCTCCCGCTCTTATAGGGACACCAGTCCTGTGGGATTAGGGCCACCCTAACGACCTCATTTTAACTCGGTCACCTCTTTAGAGACCCCATCTCAAAATACAGTCACGCTCTGCGGTCCCGGGGGTTAGAGCTTCAACACGTGGATGGGAGAGGACACAGTTCAGCCCAGGCTGGTTACCTGGTGACACGTTTCCAGCTGAGGTTGAACAGGTGATGCCGTGCCTTCTCCGTTCAGCTCACGCTTCAAACAAGCATGCTTCCCACGGTCTACCTAGTGAAGCTTGTTCACCTTTCTGTGCTTTCTGGTGGTGATTTTGCTGTTGAAAAAGGCCCCAAGCCTGACGCTGAAGGGCTGGCTGGTATTCCCAAGCCCAGGAAGGCTGTGATGGGCCCCATGGAGGAAACACACACGTGTTACATGAGCTATGTTCAGGTGCACGTTACAGCACTGCTGGTCGTGAGTCCGATGTGAATGAATCAGAAATATCATTGAATTGGGTGTCCTGAAAGAGAAACACGCATAAAACCAAGGAACGTGTTGATTGTTTGGCAAGAGTGTTGTGACCGGAGGCTCACAGGAACCTGACCCTGTATTTCCCCTGTGAGAAATGGTTCCACATTCACTAATTCCACGTTCGCGGCCAGTTTATAGGACGTGACTACCATGAGTAGCTAAAATCAACTGAAGCTTGAGCCCAGTTTGGTCTGAAGGAGATGCGTTGGCCTGTCTTGAGCTTATTTATTCTATTGGTTGTTTCCTCCCCCGCCCCCTGAGGTAATTCTCCTCACCATGGGGTGGCCTGGATGTCCAGATGTTTTCATAACTTTCTTCATGGAGCAAAGCCTTCTCTACCGTCATTCAGGTACAGGTTGTTTCTTCAGAAGAGGGACCACCAAGGAAAGCTGGGGCTTTAATTCTAGATATTTTGGAATCTGTCTCTTGAGCTCATGGCAATTATGCATCAAATTGTCCTTCAGATTGGAAGATCTGTATTTATGTACTATTTCTTCCATAGAAAGAAAAAGTACATGATGTATTTGAGAAGAAAGAGGAAGAAAGAAAAAAGGAAGAAGGGGAGGGAGGGAGGGAGGAAAAAGGAAGGAAGGAAAGAAGGAAGGAAAAAACTGTGTCCAACAAATAACCCATAACTAAGCCTCCTGTGGATGAAGCCCCTCTGAACGGGGTATTTTGACCAAGTTCTCATCGCAAGTCTCCTGGAAGAGGAGGCACCTCAGTGCATCAGGTTGGCCACCCAGAAGCCGACTTAGTTAATGTTATCCCAGTCTTAGTTTGGATCGTCCCTAAAGCAAACCTTGAGGCAAGGACGTGGGCGCAGGCATCGTCCTCGAGAGCTGCCCCAGGGAGCATAGTGGGGTCGTGGGAGGATGAGCCAGGGAAGGGAGGAAGGGAAATGAAGGGTATCACCACGAGAGACAGCGTAGGATACTCAGCACTGCCCTCTCACATGGGCGCAGGAGCTGGGGTATCTGTCCTCCTAGCCCCTTTCTGCACTGGTGGAGGGTCTCTCCTGGGGTATCAACTCCTTGGCGCTTCCAGCCTGGCCTCCACGCTCGGGCCAGGGATGCTCCCGTGGCCAGAGAATGGACTCCGGCAGGAGACATGGGAGCTGCTGGTGTGTATAAGACCCCCCTTTCAGGGATCTCTGGAAGAATCAAGGGGATGGGAGTGGGCACTGACTGCCCAGTCCCCGTCTTACAGATGAAAAACGGGAAGCAAGGTGCCCAAGGTTACCGAACAGTACCTGGGAGAGATGGTGTAGTGGTCACGTAGCAAATTAGCCCCAAACCTTGAGGCTTTAAGTGTCGTGCATTGATTATCTCACACGGTTTCTGAGGATCAGAAATCTGGGAGTGGCTCAGCTGCCTGGTTCTTGCTTGGGCGGGGGGGGGGGGCTCATGAGATGCAGTCAGGCTGTCAGCTAGGGCTGAAGTTGTCTGAAGGCTTGACTGGGTTGGCAGATGGGCTTCCAAGTTCTTGGTCATGGCTGTTGGCAGGAGGCCTCAGCACCTCACCAGGTGGGACCCTCCAAAGGGCTGCTCAAGACAAGGCAGCTGGCTTCCCCCAGCGTGTGGGATCTGAGAGGGGTAGATCAGGATGGAAAAGGCAGTGTCTTCTATAACCTGACCTAGACAGTGACAAGCCATCACTTCTGCTGTGTTCTAATCCCCCAGGCCAGCTTGGTGCAGTATCTCTCTCTACTGCAGATAGAATTTGAGCCCTAATTTTCCTGACTGCAATGACCATATTTTTTTTGTTACATGTGGTCAGTGTTCCCGCGGTGGGGTGGGGTAAGCCCTTTGAAAAGGCAATATCTAAAATGCAAATCTCCGTGCTCTGAGGGAGTTTTTAATAAGATATGATGGTGTGTCCTCTTTCTTTGCTGAGCTCACACGTGCAGACCCTCCGCCCACTTCCTGCAGCCTTCACCTGGTGAGGGGCAGGGGGCAGGAATCTCGCCAGCATCTAAATTTCTGCTGTCTTTCCAAGTGTCTCCTCCTCCACAAATGCAGGGAAGATTTATTTCCTCTGGAGTGACATGATGTTTGGGGGTGTTGATGCCACAGTGCTTATACCAAATCTCTCCGTCTTATATCTAAGCCCTGGTTCTTTCAAACTTAAAATTCAGTAGTTTGATTTGATGTTCCTGCCCCCCCTACCTTGGACTGAGGGCTGCAAGGGAAGCCCTCTAGTTACAAGTGACACCACTGAGGGTTTAACAGAAGAAGAAAAAGAACATGGTATATTCTTCACAATATCGCCCCCAAACTTGGATGATCTCCTTTCCTCCCTACTAGTTACCATCCTTACTTTACAGGTGAAGAAATGGGTGCAGAGATTGGTGAAGGGACTTGCCCAAGGCCACGGGCATTGTGGTACCTGAGTCCAAACTCTGTGATTTTCCACTTTGTGTCACTCAGCTATTTCTTGAAGAGATGAACAGATAGCTTTCATGGTTGACTGGTCTTGTCCCTGTAGCTCAGTGCTCAAATTACAACACAGAATCTGAGCGAAAACCAGAATATTTGAAATCAGAGCTGTCCTGTAAACTCTGGGGCACGTGGGTGCCACGCTGGTTTTATCAATACTAATACAATTGCATCCACGTTGAGTACTATTAAATGTGACTTTTCTTCCTTTTCTATGTACGTTTAAGCATGCTGTAATTCTTTTCTTGTTTGGAGTGACTGCTGTTAGCAGGAACTGGCTCCGTCCTGGGTAAAGCATCAACACTAATACAGTAGTAGGGCATTAGACACTCATAATACACATTTTAGATGTGTATCTTCTTCCCACTTAATCTGTTTTATTTCAGTATTCCCCACTCTACGCGCTATCGACAATTTTTCTGCACTAACTCTTGTTTCCCAAGGACCTTGGTAAACATACTATGTAAACAAAAAAAATATACGGCAAATGCATGAAGAACAGACAAATGAATTAATTCATCAGTTTGCTGGGCCAAGATGCCACAGAACAAATGCAACATATTCCAAGAAGAGAATCCTTATGAAAAAGTGTGACCCTGAGGCATTCATGCTTGCTGGAGAGAGAGAGATGAAGAAAGAGAGAGAGACAGCGACAGAGAAGGAGGAAGGGAGAGAGAGAGCCCTTCACACCACTGTTGGGTATTTTCTTTGCAGAATCTGGGGAGACACTGTAACACAGTGCTGAAGAGGAGTCTGACACAAGAGCAGAGAGGTATTGACTGTCACCTCCCCGGAAGACGACTTACCCATTGACCGAGCAGAGCTGGGCTTCTCACCCACAGCGGTTAAGTCTGACCCCAGCTCGTCGGAGTCTCACTGCTTCTCAGGGGAGAGGGTCACGGGTGGACGTGTGTACGGTTTTGAGGTCTAGGCTTGGGTCAGTTTCCTGTGGGTGCTGTAAACGCGCCATCACACACTGAGCAGCTCAAAACACCCGAGATTTCTCCACTCACGGTTCTGGAGGCCAGAAGCCCCAAATTCAGTGTTGGTAGGATTGCACTCCCTCCAGAGGCGCCAGGGGAGCGTCCGTCCTCTGCCTCTGCCAGCCTCCGGCGGCTGTCGGTGCTCCTTGGCTTGTGGCCGCGTCACTCCAGTCTCCGACTCGTGTCACGCCGCTCCCGCCTCTTCTGTCTCTGTGTCTCTTGGCTTTGGGGGCCCCCAAGCTCACCCGGGATGATCTCCTCACCTCAAGATCCTTAATAAACCTACGAAGACCTTTTTTCCAAACAAGGCCACACTCACAGAGTCCAGGGGTTAGGACATGGACATATCTTTGTGGAGGGGCACCCTTCAGCCCACTACGTGTCACCAGTGGTTTGAGGTGGGTCTTTCAATGGGGAGATCATAGCGGGATCGGGCAAAGCTCTCACTGTAACAGCACAGGTCTGACGGGGCCACTGAGGCAAGGATCTAGGAGGAGTTTTGATAAAGACACAGCTGTCTGGTGGGCAAATGCTCCGCCCACTTGAGCAGTCGCGTGTCCTAGAAGGGGTCTGTTGGGGAAATCCATGGTTCGGATAAGTTGATTTTGAAGAAGTTCCCGGAGCAAGTGATGTCAAAGGGAGATGCTGTTAGGATCCAACATCTGGTGGGGGGTCTCGGCCACACGTCTGGGGTCCTCGGCACCAACGCCACCAAGGCGGGACCCTGCCAGTAATGGCCAAGCTTCCTGGGGACAAGAAAACAAACCATGGCTGTCCTAATAGGAAGGAGCTTCACACACCCAGGAATGGGACGAGGAACCCCACTTCTCAGTGGGCGGCAGCCAGAGGACCCACAAAGGACAAAGCAGCCCCTCTTCTTGGAGACCAGCAGGTGTGAGGCCAGGGGCTCTCCCGGACCCAGTGCCCTAAGGATGTGGATGCCCCTGGACCCACAGCTGCCTCCTTGGCGAGGAGATTGAGTGCTGGGAGACTGAATGTTTGGCCCAAAGATGGTATTTGGGGTGGCAGAGGCTGACTGGGCAAATATGTCTCCCTCCCACCCTTCCATCCTCCAGGGGGCACCTAATAAGGAAAATGAGACCCGTGGTAGGAAACAAAGAAGCTGCATCTCATTTCCACATCTGAGAGGGGTCACACCTGAGACGCTGCAGGTTTCACATGGTAACAGTCCACCTGAAAAGGGTGAGAGGAAGGGATGGGGGCACCCAGAGTCAGGGACAGGGGACTGTCCGAGTGCCCACTGGGCTGGGCGGGTCAGCGAAGCAGCTTTGACCCCATGGTTCCTTGAAGGCCGCTTCCAGGGGGCACTCAGCGTTCGTACTGCAGATGGAGGTCTGCGGGGGAAACTGCCTTTACGGCGTGTAACTGTTCCCGCCTACGTTCATTTCCCCTCGGACTTTTTTTCTTTTTTTGTGGGATAACCGAGGTTGGGGGATACCACATAACCAGAGCAAGAAGAAAAGAGATCCGAGCCCCAAGCCCTGGGCAACACCAGTGTCTAAGGGATGCACCGCAGAGGAGGGACGGGCAAAGGCACAGAGATGCGGTGGGAGATGCTGTGGAAGATGCTGCTGAGAAGCCAACAGACAAGGAAGCTTCCAGGAGAAAATGTCTCTGTTGTTTGGCCGCGGTTGCCATCGCTGCAAGGAGCACTTCTGCGGGGGGGTTGGAAACACTGTGCTCTTGTTGAGGGATGGGTGGGTCAGCATGCCCTCTGTGCTCATGGGCCCCGGCCCCGGCCCCCAGCATCCGTCCTCTGCCACCTCCCACGAAGGACTCTCTGTCTTCGTCCTCTCGGATGTTCGAGACCAGCTCACGACGCCTCTGTCTTCCGAGCATCAGCGCTTCCCTGGCCTTTCCAAGTCCATTTTCCCCGGCTCCTCGGCGAAGGGGTTTCTTCTTGGAAATGCAGGATGGCATTACCACTGCCCACTGAGCTTTATCTTGCGAAGCGGATGGTGGTGTCGCCCTGGCTGCTCCTGGAAACCAGAGGGCAGAAGGGAGGGCTGGCAACATCCTTTGCCCCCCGTGTCTGAAGCTGGAGTGGTCCTGCGCATCTCATCAGACTGTGCTCCCAGATGAGGCGGCACACTCAGCCCCGGGGGTAGCGGGTGTTCTCGCTGGTCTCCCCGACAGCTGCACCGCATCCTCTCTCCATGTCTCTCTCTTCCAGCAGGTGGAGGGGCCACGCAGGCAGAGTCTCGACAGCATCACTTGGGTTCCTACCTCGGAGGTAGGATTCCAACACCTGAAAGGGAAGTCAGTGACCAGTAGATTCATCTCTTCACGCGAAGCAACTAAAAGTTTCCACCTAGACTCACACCTCCTGACGCTGCCAGTCTCTCGACAAGGATTAATTTACCGCAATGGGGCTTTGTTCACAGTAACGAATTCTCCTGCAGAGGCAGCCAACGGAGCAAGGCTGGGTGTCCAAGCATCAGCTTCTGTCAGCATTGGAAGAATAGTTACCTTGTCAGTGGGAGGGCTCTCACGAGAACTGTGTTTCAAGTGCAACGCTTCCTGGTAAACCTAACGTTCAAAGCAGCATTAGTCACAACAGACAAAAGGTTGAAACAACCCAAGTAACCAAGCCACAGATGAACGGATAACCAAAATGTGGTCTATACGTTTTATATATGGTAGTTTATTAATAGTGTATTCCATTTATGCATAAAGGTATACATAAATGGAATGTTACTCAGCCTTAAAAAGCAGTGAAATTGTGCCACCTGCTACAGCGTGGATGAACCATGAGGACGTGATGCTCAGTGAAATAAGCCAGACACAAAAGACAAATCTTGCAGGATTCCACTTCTGTGAGGTCCCCAGAGGAGTCAAATTCATAGAGGCAGAAAGTAGAAGGGTGGGTGCCAGGGGCTGGGAGGGCAGGGGCAGTCAGTGTGTAATGGGGGGCAGAGTCTCAGTCTGGGAAGATGAAATGAGTTCTGGAGATGGACGGTGGTGATGGTTACGCAACAGTGTGAATGTGCTTAATGCCACAGAACTGTTCACTTAAAAGTGGTTAAAATGGGGCTTCCCTGGTGGCGCAGTGGTTGAGAGTCCGCCTGCCGATGCGGGGGACACGGGTTCATGCCCCGGTCCGGGAAGATCCCACGTGCCGCGGAGCGGCTGGGCCCGTGAGCCATGGCCGCTGGGCCTGCGTGTCCGGAGCCTGTGCTCCGCAACGAGAGAGGCCACAGCGGTGAGAGGCCCGCGTACCGCAAAAAAAAAAAAAAAAAGTGGCTAAAATGATAAATTTTGTGGTGCATATATTTTACCCCCATTAAAAAAAAGTTAAAAGCAATTATCTGTGAAGAGTAGGACTTCGGGATGGGAGGACTGATTTTCCTTCTAAGCCTTGTGATACTATTTGATTTTTCAATACATGCACATGATAATTTGATAAATATTTTTAATTAAAAAATCAAACACAATAAGTGATACCTTTTAGTTGGAAGAAAAGAAAATCTATATAAGAATATAAACTATCATCACTATTCCACGTCTCTTATCTCTCCAGAAGGAGAAATAACGTATTTTTCTTCCCTGGTGGAACTGGCGGAAACTTGGAAGCAGTTTGGAATGACTTGAGTTTAACATCAGAGATCCTTCTCCAGTGAAAAGACGGTGCTTTTAGTTTACACTTTTCAAAGTGTGCTCACAGATACCACCTTATTCAATATCACACGTTTGTATTATGAGCCAGAAGTGCTTGTTACCCTCATTTTTAAAATAAGGAAACTAAAACTTAGATTAATTCTAAGTTCCCAGAGTAGAAGGCTTCCCAGTACACAGTCAAACCACGCTGCACCTAACATTTCACAAAATAGTAAATTTGCCAAATATTAGTGGTCAGCCTGAGAATAGTTGGCTCTAAAATTCATTGACAATTAGCGAAACAATCAGTCTGTCATCACCTATCATCTATCTACCTGTCATCTATCACCTAACTATCATCTGTCTATTGTATATATGTGTCATCTATGAATCGTGTATTTACCATCTATCATCTATGTGTTATCTATTATTTACGTACCTATCGTCTATCATTTCTCATCTCTCTCTACCTATCACCTGTCTATCTATATATCTATCATTTATCTGTGTGTCATCTGTGTATCGTTGTTGAACCCAAGTTCATGTGCCTGATGCACAGTGAGGCCAAACAAACGGAAACATCAGGGTTTGGAGCAGAGAAAGGTTTATGGCAGGACCAAGCAAGGAGAACAGGTAGCTCGTGCTCAAAAGACTCGAAATCCCTGATGAGTTCAGGGAAGAGGTGTTTATAGACAAAATTTGGGGGGAGGGCTGCAGGGTGTGTAACCCTCCTCTGGTTGGTCGGTGGTGAGGTAACAGCGATCTCAATCATCAGCCTTCTGGTTCCAGCCAGTCTGGGGTCCCCGTCTTTGTGCTCAGCCTGAAGCAACGTCCTCCACCTGGGTGAGGGCCTTCGTTGCTGTGTAAGAGCTCAGAGACACCTATCAGATTGGTGTGCACGTGCCCACAGGAGGAACCAGGAAGTGCATCTTTCTGCATTTCCCTAATTGGTAACTGAATCTGCCCTTTGGAGCTCAGAGAAGGTCTAGGAGGCTGAAAGTCTGTTCCCTACAAACAAGAAACGGGGGACGTGGAAAGGTTTTTATGCCAGGGAGGGCCCCACAGGGTCCTGCTCAATTTCAGTCCCCCGTTTTCTTTGATTCTCCTCTATCTAGAGGGGAACAGGTGTTGGACGAGAAAGAGAAGAACATTTTGGATAGAGAGGTTCATCGCAACCTCAGCAGAGGAGCTGGGCTCTAGAGGGACTTGGTTTCATTATCTGTCATCTGTGTATATATCATCTATCACTTATCTATTTATCATAGATATAGAGATACAGATATAGATCAGTCTCTTATCGATCGTCACTAGAGTGACCCAACTTCCCGACTTGCCTGAAATAGTATCAGTTTATGCCTGTGTTCCAGGTCAGCGCTTGTCTAGATCTCTAATTTCTGAGCACCTGGGGCTGTAATCGCCACATTAGCGTAAGCCCAGATGGACGTACCCTCTGTGTACGTGGTGCTTCGGCCCTCACCTCGTCTGGTGGTGTGTGTGATGTACATGCAGGAGATGGAGTTTTCACTCTCACATGTGACGAAATCTGAAAGCTAAACTGAGATCATCCATCCCTTGTTTCCCCATATTTCCAACAGAAACGGATCCCTGTCTTCCAAGGATAGCATGTAGGGGACCCACTGAGAAAACAAAGCAGGCTTGCTGACCAATGGAGTGAAGTCAGGAGAGGCTGGACACGGCTAACTCCTTCCAGTTTGGGAATGAGGGGGAAGTATTCAGTATAGCTGCCTGTGCTTTGACCTGCAAAATGTATGAAACTGGTGAGGCTGGTAAGGCTGGTAAGGCCAGCGGTTGGTGAGGCTGGTAAGCAACGGGGGAAAATATATGTAGGTGCGTGTGGAATTTACGTGGGAAATAGAGACTGAGCCCCTGCTGGTGAGTGTGTTAGAACCATCTGAACGCTCTTGCTGTAGTAGTACGGACATTTATTGCATAGAGTAAATCAACAACTAGTTATGTATTTTATGGCTAGATAATGCCTTTTTATTTCACAACAAACTCCTACAGTAGTAATAAACTGGAAATGAAAAGCAAAAGCGCATGTTTAATAAAAACTAAGGACTGAATTTCCATTTCTCCAGAAAATTGATGACAAATGCATAATTGACACAAAATGCTTGTTGACATTTTCCACTCACCCGGGGGCCAAGGGGATAGCACTCTCCCCAACGAAAACCAGAAAAAGGCCAACCTCCTGAAGATGCTTCAGTATCTACTTCAAAAGTTAATTGAGGGACTTCCCTGGTGGTCCAGCGGTTAAGACTCCGTGCTCCCAATGCAGGGGGCCGGGGTTTGATCCCTGGTCAGGGAACTAGATCCCGCATGCCACAACTAAGAGCCCGCATGCCGCAACTGAGAGCCCACACACCACACATAAAGATTCCACATGCCGCAACGAAGATCCCAGGTGCTGCATCTAAGACCTGGCACAGCCAAATAATAAAATTTTTTTAAAGTTAATTGAGGGACTTCCCTGGTGGCGCAGTGGTTGGGAATCCGCCTGCCAATGCAGGGGGCATGGGTTCAAGCCCTGGTCTGGGAAGATCCCACATGCCATGGAGGAACTAAGCCCGTGCGCTGCAACTACTGAGCTTGCGCTCTAGAGCCCGCGAGCCACAACTACTGAAGCCCGCGTGCCTAGAGCCCGTGCTCTGCAACAAGAGAAGCCACCATGATGAGAAGCCCACACACCACAACAAAGAGTAGCCCCCGCTCACTGCAACTAGAGAAAAGCCCGCGTGCAGCAACAAAGACCCAACACAGCCAAAAATAAATAAAAATGGCCATGATTTAAAAAAAAAATTTTTTAATAAAGTTAATTGAGCACAGCCTTCTTTTTTTTTTTTTTTTTTTGCAGTACGCAGGCCTCTCACTCTTGTGGCCTCTCCCGTTGCGGAGCACAGGCTCCGTGGCCATGGCTCACGGGCCTAGCCGCTCCGCGGCATGTGTGATCTTCCCGGACCGGGGCACAAACCTGTGTCCTCTGCATCAGCAGGCGGACTCTCAAGCACTGCGCCACCAGGGAAGCCCGAGCACAGCCTTCTTAAAATGACAAAGATGACAACGAAACGTGCAGCTGCAGAAGGTCCATTTCTATGGCACTCCATGGAGCATGACTTTTCATTTAGATCAAATGACTGTTCTTCTAAATCAGTGTTGCTAATGTTACTCCCGAATTTTACTCCCAAATTTTACTGCATATGTATAAAACATGAAGGAATTAGCTGTTAAGTTGTCAACTTCATTGGCAGAAGAATTTCACAAACAGTTAAATGATGCCAGTATTGTATCAACATCATGAGATGTTTCTGATAGAAAATCAGTTCATTCCAGTAATAGTGTGATCTTTTTCATCCAATTCACATTATCAAAGTAAAGCCTTTGAAAATTCATCTATTTGAAGGTGAAACCTCTAAAAGTATTATAAATACTATTGAAAATTCAGTTTAAAAGTTCAGTATTGAAGATAAAATAATTCAGGGGACTGTAATCATACAGTACAAAATTTTATGAAGAAAACTGTTGAGATAAAAATAGCATTCTTACTAAATTATTAAAATCTGTGGAGCAAAAACATACTTGGAACTGGTTGTGGTACCCACATAATTGTTCCCAAATATGAAGTAAGATTCTAACAGTAGAAACAGAAACTGTGCCTGTCACCATTTACAGATAGCTTTTTATGCACAGAGTAACTGAACTACAAAATTATTTGAATGATGTTGATGCTAAATTCAAAAGAAAAAATTTCAACACTTTCTATCTTTGCTTCCCATCATCAATGCATTTTAGAAATATTTCCACTGTTAGAGAAAACTATCTCATTTAAGCATCCTGCAATGGTAGTGATATTTTTTGTTTGTTTTGCCTTTTTATAAATGAATCTTCCAAATTTGGGGCCCATTTTTTCCCAGATACGTTGGAAATTTTAAAGTAATCATGGAGTGCCAAGAGATCTTCAGCACTTGAAGATCTTAGCCAAATGCAATTATTGGAAATAAAGTCTGCAATCAGGAAGGTATTGAAATTTGTTGCCACAAAAGTAAGCGAGGAAATAAATGATGTGAGAATTCAAACCATGTACAGGATTTAATTTTAAAATTCTAAAATTGTGATTGGGAATATCTAGACTTGCAGAAAGAATCTTCTGACGGAGCTTCTATTTTTCATTTGGTAAAGTGACAGTACTTACAATTTCTCAACATTTTTGATTAGTGACATGCTTAAGAGAGTCATAAATAGAATAAACTTCACAGAAATTTTTTTAATTTTTATTTTATATTGGAGTAGAGTTGATTTACAATGTTGTGTTAGTTTTTGGTGTACAGCAAAGCGATTCCATTATACACATACATATGTCCGTTCTTTTTCAGATTCTTATCCCATGTAAGTTATTACAGATTATTGGGTAGAGTTCCCTGTGCTATACAGTAGGACCTTGTTGAATATCTATTTTATATATATTAGTGTGTATATGTTGATCTCAAACTCCTAATTTATCCCTCCACCAGCCTTTCCCCTTTGGTAACCGTAAGTTTTCTATGTCTGTGAGTCTGTTTCTGTTTTATAAATAAGTTCATTTCTATCTGTTTTTAGATTCCACATATAAGTGATATATGATATTTGTCTTTCTCTGTCTGACTTACTTCACTTAGTATAATAATCTCTAGGCCCATTTATGTTGCTGCAAATGGCATTGTTTCATTCTTTTTTATGGCTGAGTAATATTCCATTGTATATATACAGCACATCTTTATCCATTCATCTGTCCATGGGCATTTAGGTTGCTTCCATGTCTTGGCTATTGTAAATAGTGCTGCAGTGAACATTGTGGTGCATGTATCTTTTCGAAGAATGGTTTTCTCTGGATATATGCTCAGGAGTGGGATTGCTGGATCATATGTTAGCTCTGTTTTTAGTTTTTTAAGGAACCTCCATACTGTCTTCATAACGGTTTTACCAATTTACATTCCCACCAACAGTATAGGAGGGTTCCCTTTTCTCCACACCCTCTCCAGTATTTATTGTTTGTAGACATTTTGATGATGGCCATGCTGACTGGTGTGAGGTGATACCTCATTGTAGTTTTGAGTTTCATTTCTCTAATAATTAGCCATGCTGAGCATCTTTTCATGTGCCATTTGGCCATCTGTATGTTTTCTTTGGAGAAATGTCTATTTAGATCTCCAACCATTTTTTGATTGGGTTGTCTGTTTGTTTGGTTGTTTTTTATTGAGCTGCATGAGCTGTTTTGTATATTTTGGAGATTAATTCCTTGTTGGTTGCATAGTTTGCAAATATTTTCTCCCATTCTGTGTGTTGTCTTTTCATTTTGTTTATGGTTTTCTTTGCTGTGCAAAAGCTTTTATGCTTAATTAGGTCCCATTTGTTTATTTTTGCTTTTATTTTTATTCCTCTAGGAGTGGATCCAAGAAGATACTGCTTTGATCTATGTCAAAGTGTGTTACGCCAGTATTTTCCTCTTAAGAGTTTTATAGTATCTGGTCTTACATTTAGGTCTTTAATCCATTTCAAGTTTATTTTCATGTATGTTTTTAGAGAATGTTCTAATTTAATTCTTTTACATATAACTATCCAGTTTTCCCAGCACCACTTATTGAAGAGACTGTCTTTTCTCCATTGTACATTCTTGCCTCCTTTGTTGTAGATTAATTGACCATAGGTGCATAGGTTTATTTCTAGGCTTTCTATCCTGGTCCATTGATCTATAAGTCTGTCTTTGTGCAAGTACCATATTGTTTTGATTACTGTAGCTTTGTAGTATAGTCAGGTCAGGGAGCCTGATTCCTCCAGCTCCGTTTTTCTTTCTCAGGATTGCTTTGGCTATTCAGGGTCTTTAGTGTTTCCATACAAATATTAAGATTTTTTGTTCTAGATCTGCAAAAAAAAAAAAAAGTTCTGTTGGTAATTTGATAAGGATTGCATTGAATCTGTAGATTGCCTTGGGTAAAATAGTCATCTGACAATATTGATTCTTCCAATCCAAGAACATGGTATATCTCTCCATCTGTGTCATTTTTGATTTCTTTCATCAGCATCTTATAGTTTTCAGGGCATAGGTTTTTGCCTCCTTAGGTAGGTTTGTATCTAGATCTTTTATTCTTCTTGATGTGATGGTAAATGGGATTGTTTCCTTAATTTCTTCTTCTGGTCTTTTGTTGTTAGTGTATAGAGATGCAACAGCTCTCTGTGTATTAATTTTGTATCCTGCAACTTTACCAAATTCGTTGAAAACTCTAGTAGTTTTCTGGTAGTGTCTTTAGGATTTTCTATGTATAGTATCATGTCATCTGCAAACAGTGACAGTTTTACTTCTTCTTTTCCAATTTGTATTCCTTTTATTTCCTTTTCTTCTCTGATTGCCATGACTAGGACTTCCAAAACTAGGTTGCATAGAAGTGGTGAGGGTGGTCATCCTTGTCTTGTTCCTGATCTCAGAGGAAATGCTTTCAGCTTTTCACCGTTCAATAACAGAAGGTATTCTGAATGGAAGCAAAAAAAGACAGGCTCTGTAAAATTTTGGACTCAAATATTTACACATTTTAACACAAAAATAACAAAATTGATAATAACCTCCATTTATCAGAATTGTTCTGAGCCTACCAGATGCCTCGGCACCTGTAGAGAAGAATGTTTTTGTAACTTAAAATATTATGATTGACTGAGAAAAATCGATGGAAGATGTCAGCGATTTCAAATGCATTAGTCATAAAAACCACTTTGAGGAAGATTGCAGGCAATTTTATAAAAAATAAAATAGAACAATATTGAAAAACTTTCCTTTTCAGAAAAATACCAGTGAGATGGTGTTAGAAGTAGAGATGAATAAAAAGACTGAGGGAGGTCTTCCCTGGTGGCGCAGTGGTTGAGAGTCCTCCTGCCGATGCAGGGGACGCGGGTTCGTGCCCTGGTCCGGGAGGATCCCACATGCCGCAGAGCGGCTGGGCCCGTGAGCCATGGCCGCTGAGCCTGCGCGTCCGGAGCCTGTGCTCCGCAACGGGAGAGGCCACAGCAGTGAGAGGCCCGCGTACCGCAAAAAAAAAAAAAAAAGAAAAAAGAAAAACAACTGAGGGAATACGTGAATAGCCGCCAGGAATAATTATTCTTCCCATGTTGTTATCTAGTGTTCAGATGATTACTATAAACATTTTAAAATTCTTTTTCCTTTAATGCATGTAGATTTTGGTTACTTTTCTTAAATATTTATTTTTGAAAGAACTACTTTAGAGCTGTACCAATATCATGAAACCAACTTGTAAGTCAATAAATAAATAATTTTAAACTTATTTATATTTCAGCATCACTTTTTAGCTTCAAAATTTTTCCAGTTGGGACAAAAAAAAAACTATATGGTAACCCCATCTTGTAACCTTTCTTGTTCTGGAAGAGATTCAAGGCAACATAAAAAGATATGGAACATCCCACCTTTTAACTTTACTAAATCACTAAACCTCACTAAAGATTTTGGAAGCTTAAAGCTCTTTTCAGGATTTATCCTGCTTTTAGTTAAAGTAACCAGTTTCAAGCTAGAATGATTTTACCTTGATTAGCTTTTATGGTAAATAAAATTAGGGTGACTGAATAGTTTTTATGTTATTTCGTATTTAATCATTTATCTGACTACTCCTTCCTACCAAGAAGCAAATTACAAATATGGCGTAGAGAACGTCCACCTTCAGGTGCTATTCAGATAGCTTACTTTATACATTTTTAATTTGAAAATCAATCAACCCAGCAGTTACTGGAACCCCACCCCGATTGGTAGGGTAACATGACCTTCCAGAATACAACGATGGGGGAGACAAGTGTGTAACAAAGTCCTTTATCAAAACGGTTGGGTAGAATTGTGTGATTTTGTTCAGAAATAAGTCCAACTTGTTCTAAGGTATCTCAGAGTCTGAGAGTGGGAAAGGGAATCTTGTCTCTCATTGTCCTCTGGCATGAGTTGTGTGAGGACAGCAGGAGCTCCTGAGATTTAGAAGAGGCATTTTATGGGGATAAACTTTGTTCAACATGGTCAGTGAGTGAGTTAGCCAGGCCATTGGGAAACCGATGAGAACATATCCCAGAGGTCAGAGCCTTTCTTTCTTTCCCGTGAGCCACAGAGAAGAGGGTACAGGGGGTCAGCTGAGAGAAATGAGTGAATTAAAGGGACAATTCATGCTTCTTGCTACCACTGGAGGGATGGCAAGCCTGCTGGGGCACTTACAAAGAATTTGGGGACTGTTCCCAAAGATGGCTTGTTTCAAGCCAAGTCTTACAGTTGGTTTCCCCCAAAGGCTAGCCCTGAGGCAAGGACTGGGCCCACATCATCTTCCTGGAAGGAAATGTGAAAATAATAATAATAGTAGATAATAAATATTAAATAATCTTATAATATTATATTATATTATTATATAATAATAATTTAATAATATTTAATATATTTAATATATATAATATATAATAATAATTTAATAATATTAAATTAAATAATAAATATTAAATAAAGCAAATATCCCTTTGCTTCTTCTGGCCACCTCCAAATAGTGGAAAGGAAAGCAGCTTACATCATGGACCCTGGGGCTCCATCCCACTGGAGGACTCTGGGAGACTGCCTGGAGGGGGAGTGTCCTCTCCTCCTGGCTCTGGGAGAGGCCTCAGAGGGATCATGGAGCCAGAGTGAGTTACCCACCAGCTTCCACCAGTCAGTTTGAAGATGGCTCTCAGGGGCTGGGGGCTGTTAACACCCCAGAACTTCCAGCCTTGCTGGACAAGGGTTGATTAGGCTCCCATCACAGGTTCAATCGGAAGCTGGGGGTCCATGCCCACAAGATGGCATCTGTTGTGTGGCATAGTGCATTCATCTGGTCTCCTGGTGACAGTTGTTTACGTTATTCCCATCATTTTGTTTTTATAGACGCTGCTGCTATGAACGTTCTCAACCAAGTCCTTGTGAATATCTGTGCAAGGTTTTCTCTAGGATCTGCACCTGGGATTGGAATTGCTCTCTGGCAGAGTGTGGGTGTCATTAACAGCACCAGATATTGCCAGATCGCTTTCCAGGATCGTTGTATCTTACTGTCATCGTCTTGGCAGTATACGAGTATTCCTACTGATTCACATTCTCACCAATGTTTCCTAGAGTCAACCTTTCGAAGTACTGCTAACCTGGTTAACTGTGGCTTTCATTTGCATTTGCATGATTACTAATGAGGTTGATCATGTTTTCATATGCTTTTTGTCTAGCAGATGCCTTTTTTTTTTTTAAGTCTGGTGTTGACAAAAATAAACTCAAAATGGATTAAGGACCTAAATGTAAGGGCAGACACTATAAAATTCTTAGAGGAAAACATAGGAAGAACACTCTGACATTAATCACAGCAAGATCCTTTTTGACCCACCTCCTAGAGAAATGGAAATAAAAACAAAAATAAACAAATGGGACCTAATGAAACTTAAAAGCTTTTGCACAGCAAAGGAAACTGTAAACAAGACAAAAAGACAGCCCTCAGAATGGGAGAAAATATTTGCAAATGAAGCAACTGACAAAGAATTAATCTCCAAAATATACAAGCAGCTCATGCAGCTCAATATCAAAAAACCAAACAACCCAATCCAAAAATGGGCAGAAGACCTAAATAGACATTTCTCCAAAGAAGACATACAGATTGCCAACAAACACATGAAAGGCTGCTCAACATCACTAATCATTAGAGAAATGCAAATCAAACCTACAGTGAGGTATCACCGCACACCAGTCAGAATGGCCATCATCAAAAAATCTACAGACGATAAATGCTGGAGAGAGTGTGGAGAAAAGGGAACCCTCTTGCCCTGTTGGTGGGAATGTAAATTGGTACAGCCACTATGGAGAACAGTATGGAGGTTCCTTAAAAAACTAAAAATAGAGCTACCATATGACCCAGGAATCCCACTACTGGGCATGTACCCAGAGAAAACCATAATTCAAAAAGAGTCATGTACCACAATGTTCATTGCAGCTCTATTTACTATAGCCATAAAAGGAAAAGAAATTGAGTTATTTGTAGTGAGGTGGATGGACCTAGAGTCTGTCATATGGAGTAAAGTAAGTCAGAAAGAGAAAAACAAATACCGGATGCTAACACATATATATGGAATCTAAAAAAAAAAATGGTTCTGATGAACCTAGGGGCAGGACAGGAATAAAGACGCAGACATAGAGAATGGAGTTGAGGACACGGGGTTGGAGAAGGGTGAGCTGGGATGAAGTGAGAGAGTAGCACTGACATATATACACTACCAAATGTAAAATAGATAGCTAGTGGGAAGCAGCTGCATCGCACAGGGAGATCAATTCAGTGCTTTATGACCACCTAGAGGGGTGGGATAGGGAGGGTGGGAGGGAGACGCAAGAGGGAGGGGATATGGGGATATATGTATATATATAGCTGACTCACTTTGTTATACAGCAGAAACTAACACAACATTGTAAAGCAATTAAACTCCAATAAAGATGTTAAATAAATAAAGTCTGTTGTTGAATGCTTAATTCCTTAAGCCCCTGTGTCCATGTGTGTGGTCTAGGAAGGTGTGTGTTGGTTTGGGGGAGTCTTTGTTCACTCTCAGGATTTTTGTCAAGCAAAATTCTTCAAGCTCCCTAGGGAAGCTATTTGTGACAGTTATTAAATAGTGTTTTTATGGAGAACCTCATAATGACTTGAGCCACTGTAATACTAAAGTTATAAATAATAACGTCCTGATAAAGATAGTCATATCCCCCATACCACCATCACAATTCCTTCACATTTACTGAAATCTCATTGTTATTAAATATTAACCTACTTTTGTATTCGTTCAGCCATGCAATTACCTAGGGAGTCTAAACAGTACCGGTTCTACATGGTTCCATCAGATTCTGAATGGTTACCTTATACTTTGATCACAATCCAAGATTTTTCTCATCATATGTAGCTAGCATTCCCTTTTAATCCATCTCTTCTTCCACTGTCAACATATCAGGAAGAACATCACCATCTGTCATAAATAAACCCCTTCTTAGTTTCTTAATTAGATTTAAGAGCAAGATAAGAGAAGCAGCTGAGCAGGAGGGAATCCAGGTAAGGACATTCTTCTTTGTCATCTCAGCCCCGGAATGAACTTCAGATCAAGGGCACAAATGGCACAGCAGAGTTTAAATCACAGTTTAAAGGAATAGGTAACTGTTGGTGAAAGGGAGTCTGGGCAGCAAAGGGTTAAATCAGCAGGTCCAAGTTGTCTAAACCTGCACATTAAAGGTTTGGCTCTTGATTGGCTCCTGGGATGTGGTCTAAGCCCTTAGCATGTTCTAGCTGATATGAGTGCCTTTGTTTATCTGGGGCCTTAAACTGTGCCAGAGAGTCTATGCTGGTGATGTGATTTAGGGTGGGACTTCAGGCCACACAGTATCAGCTTGACCACTGGAAGGACTGGAGACCAGGTTCAGCCACACGAGTGGTCAGCCACACCTCTGCAACTGACCCCCAGTAAGAATTCTGGACACCAAGGCGTGGGTGAGCTTCCTGGTTGGCCGTGCTCCATATGTACTGTCACGCGTCCTTGCTGCCTCCATGGGGATGGAGCTCTACCCAACACACCTCTTCCCTTTGCTCACCCCAACCTGTATTTTTTTTTTGCTATAATAAACCGTAACTGTGAGCATAACATCTTTTCTAGTTCGTGAGCCCTTCTAGTGAGTCACTGGACCTCACACCATGCAGTGCACACATAGAAAGCATGAATGCAGGCTACAGATGCACTGAGGTCCTGTTACTCCTACATAACCTTTGTTACCACTGTCTTAGTCAGTTCAGGCTGCTGTAACAAAAATACCGTAGACTGGATGGCTTAAACAACAAACATTGGTTTCTCACTGTCCTGGAGGCTGAAGTCAGAGATTGGGGTGCCAGCATGGTTGGGTTCTTGGGGAGACCCCTCTTCTTGGTTTGCAGATGGATGCCTTCCTGGTGTGTCCTTACATGGCAGAGAGAGAGAGAGAGAGAGAGAGAGATTGAGGAAACAGACTATCTCCTGTTCTTCTTATAAGGGCACTAATCCCATTCATGAGGGTTCCACCCCATGACCTACTCGCCTCCCAAAGACACCATCTCCAAAATCCATCACATTCCGGACTTCAACATATGAATTGGGAGGAACACATATTCAATCCATAGCAACCACTAACCATGGATGTCCCTCACCCCCATCCCCAAATGCCAGGGTCTAAACCCCATGGGAGCCAGCCAAAATTTCCTCAATTGCAATAAAGAGATCCTGGAGATAACATTTACTATAAATAGACTGCCTTTTGCTTCCATCAGCTAAATTCATGACTCTTGGTTAATTTCAAAGAGTCATTTTAGAATTGGCCCAGCCTCACAGATAACATCCTTCAGAAACACACATTGTCAATTCTTTCTCTTGCTTAACCTATTTAAATCCTCTAACTAACAACACCTTTTCAGGCAATAGGTTTGTATCCTGTGACACTCACCTAAGAGGCCATAAATTCAAAAATTTCAACCAGCAAATAAACATAAATTACACTGATAATTCATCCTCTTCAGCTCAGGTTAGAAAGTTCATTTGAATTAGAAGAAAATTGCGTGGAAAGTAGAATATATATTTAAGTGAGAGAGATCACAGAACTAGATATGGAGTATAATCCTAATTTTGTAAAAACCACCTAAATATCTTCATGGAAATAAGCATGGAAGGAAAAACCTTCAGATGTTAACTGTGGGCATGTGGCCTTTGAGAGCTTGAGATGGGGCTAATGCAACTGAGGAGCTGAATTTTAAACTTTATTTAATGCAAGTTAATTTCAGTGTACATGGCCACCCTATTGGATAGCACAGATACAGAGTCGACTTTGCTCACGCGTCTGGCAGTTGGCGCCGGCTGTCGGCTGGAACCTCAGCTGGGCTGGTGGCTGGAATGCCTGTGTGACCTCTCCATGGGGTCTCTCTGCCTGGGCTAGTTGGGCTTCCTCATGGCATGGCAGCGGGGTTCCAGGACAGAGCACCCCCAGAAGGCCAACAGGAAGCTGTGTCGCTTTTCAGGACTTAGGCTCAGGGGTCACGTAGTGTCACTCATGCCGTGGTCACAAGCAGACCCAGATTCAAGGGGAGGGAACA